>NC_137641.1:1102500-1140000 GCF_963383615.2 Lipophrys pholis | reverse complement strand
CTGTTGTCAGTAGTGACTCCTGGTGGTCTGTGGTGACTCCTGTTGTCAGTAGTGACTCCTGTTGTCAGTAGTGACTCCTGGTGGTCTGTGGTGACTGCTGTTGTCAGTAGTGACTCCTGTTGTCAGTAGTGACTCCTGGTGGTCTGTGGTGACTCCTGGTGGTCTGTGGTGACTCCTGTTGGTCTGTGGTGACTCCTGTTGTCAGTAGTGACTCCTGGTGGTCTGTGGTGACTCCTGGTGGTCTGTGGTGACTCCTGGTGGTCAGTAGTGACTCCTGGTGGTCTGTGGTCATTCCTGTTGTCAGTAGTGACTCCTGGTGGTCTGTGGTGACTCCTGTTGTCAGTAGTGACTCCTGTTGTCAGTAGTGACTCCTGGTGGTCAGTAGTGACTCCTGGTGGTCTGTGGTGACTCCTGGTGGTCAGTAGTGACTCCTGGTGGTCTGTGGTCATTCCTGTTGTCAGTAGTGACTCCTGGTGGTCTGTGGTCATTCCTGTTGTCAGTAGTGACTCCTGTTGTCAGTAGTGACTCCTGGTGGTCAGTGGTGACTCCTGGTGGTCTGTGGTGACTCCTGGTGGTCAGTAGTGACTCCTGGTGGTCTGTGGTCATTCCTGTTGTCAGTAGTGACTCCTGTTGTCAGTAGTGACTCCTGGTGGTCTGTGGTGACTCCTGGTGGTCAGTAGTGACTCCTGGTGGTCTGTGGTCATTCCTGTTGTCAGTAGTGACTCCTGTTGTCAGTAGTGACTCCTGTTGTCAGTAGTGACTCCTGGTGGTCTGTGGTGACTCCTGGTGGTCTGTGGTGACTCCTGGTGGTCAGTAGTGACTCCTGGTGGTCTGTGGTCATTCCTGTTGTCAGTAGTGACTCCTGGTGGTCTGTGGTCATTCCTGTTGTCAGTAGTGACTCCTGTTGTCAGTAGTGACTCCTGGTGGTCTGTGGTGACTCCTGGTGGTCTGTGGTGACTCCTGGTGGTCTGTGGTGACTCCTGGTGGTCAGTAGTGACTCCTGGTGGTCTGTGGTCATTCCTGTTGTCAGTAGTGACTCCTGGTGGTCTGTGGTCATTCCTGTTGTCAGTAGTGACTCCTGGTGGTCTGTGGTGACTCCTGGTGGTCTGTGGTGACTCCTGGTGGTCTGTGGTCATTCCTGTTGTCAGTAGTGACTCCTGGTGTCACTCTGGCTGTGGTGTGGTGGCTCTCTGCTGCCCCCTCTGGACTGTGCTGTTGCTGTTTATGCCTCCTCTATTGAGTTTTATTGATCAGACCAGAGTTTCTCCAGTAAAACGATCCAGGTGATGATTGGAATCTGGAGGTGAAGATGGTGTGGGGTCTGACTTGTCAGGACTGATGGTGTGAGAGGGCCTGGTTTGATGGTGTGGGGTCTGACTTGTCAGGACTGATGGTGTGAGAGGGCCTGGTTTGATGGTGTGGGGTCTGACTTGTCAGGACTGATGGTGTGAGAGGGCCTGGTTTGATGGTGTGGGGTCTGATTTGTCAGGACTGATGGTGTGAGAGGGCCTGGTTTGTCAGGATGTTGATGGCGGCTTCCTGTTCCAGGTCAACTACATCCTGGAGTCACGGGCCAGCAGCTCTCGAGCCGATTACTTCACTCAGAAGCAACGAAAGCTGAGCCGCAGAACCAGCTTCAGCTTCCAGAAGGACAAGAAGACTGGACAGTAGCTCCACCTGCTGGACCAGGGCTCCACCTGCAGAACCAGGGAGTTCTTCTCATTGTTCATGTACAGAGACGTTTTATATCAAGTGAACTATGATGGAGACGTTTGATAAAAACCTTCGATCCTCAAACTCACTTTATCTGGTGTCTTTTTTCTTTTTTCTTTTTCTTTTTTGTTTTTCTTTGTAACGTGCAGAACAAACAGTAAACTGTGTGTGTGTGTGTGTGTGTGTGTGTGTGTGTGTGTGTGTGTGTGTGTGTGTGTGTGTGTGTGTGTGTGTGTGTGTGTGTGTGTGTGTGTGTGTGTGTGTGTGTGTGTGTGTGTGTGTGTGTGTGTGTGTGTGTGGTAATGACTAATAAACATTTTGAAATAACAATAATAGTGGTAATAATGATAATAACAATATGATAATGGAGAGAAAGGAGAAGGAAAGAGAAAAATAAATGAACAAGAAATAAAAAGTATTTATATATTAGAATTCAGTTTGAAGCCTTGGTGCATAAAAAGAGGCCGAGGGACCCAACCCATCAGACACGGGGGCCACGGTAGCCCATGAGGGAGGAGAGGGATTTGGTGACCTCATTCCAGAACTTTTGAACCGCTGTGCAGAGCCAGAAGGTGTGAGCGTCGTGTCTGGTGTGTTTAAGGTGCAGTTATTACAGATTACTGAGGTGAACCCATTCTGAGCATCTTCATGAAGCTCCTCTGACGCTCAATGAAGCTTCATGAAGCTCCTCTGGCGCTCAATGAAGCTTCATGGAGCTCCTCTGACACTCAATGAAGCTTCATGAAGCTCCTCTGACGCTCAATGAAGCTTCATGGAGCTCCTCTGGCGCTCAATGAAGCTTCATGAAGCTCCTCTGACGCTCAATGAAGCTTCATGGAGCTCCTCTGACGCTCAATGAAGCTTCATGGAGCTCCTCTGACGCTCAATGAAGCTTCATGGAGCTCCTCTGACGCTCAATGAAGCTTCATGGAGCTCCTCTGACGCTCAATGAAGCTTCATGGAGCTCCTCTGACGCTCAATGAAGCTTCATGGAGCTCCTCTGACGCTCAATGAAGCTTCATGGAGCTCCTCTGACGCTCAATGAAGCTTCATGGAGCTCCTCTGACGCTCAATGAAGCTTCATGCAGCTCCTCTGACGCTCAATGAAGCTTCATGGAGCTCCTCAGAAACATCTGAAGCTACTCTGAAGCTTCATGAAGCGTCAGAGATGATTTGAAGAATCAGCCTGAAAGAGACTATAAAGACTTAAAGATCAAAACAGCTTGGACTGGATCAGTGACACAAACCAGGTGTTCCTGTTACCAGCTAGTTTCACTGACCAGGTGTTCCTGTTACCTGTTGACAACTAGTCTCACTGACCAGGTGTACCTGTTACCTGTTGACAACTAGTCTCACTGACCAGGTGTTCCTGTTACCTGTTGACCACCGCTTATTCCATTCTGTCGACATCCTTGTAATACCTTTGATGGATGGATTCTGCCTTTCCACTACCCTGACATTAGTAATCAGCTTTGGGGATTTAATATCCATTTCAGTCTTGTATGGAGGTGTCCTTTTGTTTAAAAATGGTTTAGATTTTATCCTTTTTTTTATTTTATTGAATATAATTGTTTTATTTGAATGTAAGATTATTATCTGCCTTCTTTAAGGGTATCAGTTGCTATGATAAAAATAAAAAAGTGAGATTACTTTGTCAACTCCAGAAGGATCAAACCACCAAGTTGCAGGACTGAAACTTACACGTGAGTTACCGTGTGCACAAATATCAACCAACTTCTACAGAAGCCACTTATATCCTTCAAAATAAAAAAACCAAATGCTATCCAAACTCAAAGGGTCCCACTGGGTTACCTACTTATCATTGAGGGCTGATCACAGAATTAACCTGATGGTGGATTCTAAAAATCTGAAATGAACCATAAAAGGATCACAACTGTAATTTATAAACAATGATAAACTCACATAAGTCGAAGAAACACAATGGCCAGTCTGTTGCCAAGTTTCGCCTCTAATTGCCTTCCTTTGAGGAACGTTTAGCCGAAACCCGACACGTCCTTTATCCACTCCTGGTACCTGGAACCAGACTTGCTCTCAGCAGAGTTCAGGGGTGCCGCACCAGAGTTGAACACATCGGGCCCATAGGTGGCGCTGATGGGACTGAACCCCGAGCAGGGAGAGTTCACACCATTCAAAACCTCAGAGCCCCGACTACCCTGTCAGGACTTCGGAGCCTCCATGTGGTCTGCAGCCAGTCCTCACAGTCCACCAGGTACTGTGCAGTGAGTGCTGGACCCCCCAGAGAACTCCTTAGTGAAGACAAGCCCTTGGAGTGGGAAACTCCTGCAGAAACATCTTTCTGCCTCACAAAAGAGAAACTCTGCTCAGCATCCTGTCTGGCCCACCTAGACCAGGACCCAGAGTCCCTCCTCCAGACAGACTTCCCCACTCATAGTCTCAGTGCCGCCCCAGCGCAGTCACATGACACAGACAAAGTTGTGGCTTACACTAGCAGACCTCTTAACAGCGTGGAGGTACAGACCTCCCACTGTGAGGAAGCCTTCGCCACGACTCAGACAGTTCCACCCAGTCATCATGAACATGATGAAAATGTCTGTCAGGGTTCGCTTAACCTTTATGTCGACGACTTCCAGCTCCACCCTGACCCAGCCACCATGGCTGCTGTCCTCCGTCTGAACCCAGCGTTCAGCCACTGGAGCCTCCCACCTTCCGTCGACTCAGACAGAAGCACACATGTCACACCCAGTGTCATGGCTGCTCTGTACGACATGTTGGTAATGGAGACCAACCTCCATTTACCAAACCACTCCCAGTCATCTTCTCAGGTTGACCAAGTCAACCACAGCACCACCCACATACTCAGGTATGGCAACAGCAGTGGTACAGATGGAGAGGTCCAGCGTGCACCACCCCACAGGGTTCACTCCCATCAAAAGAATGACTGGTAGAGAAACGACCCTTCACTGCACCTTCCAGACCAACCAGAAGAGGGCAGTGTTGTCACGACCTGCACAGCAGAGCAACTCAATCCATTTACTCCCTCGGAGTATGGTTAACTCCTCCCCTAGCGAGGGGGGAGAACCTCCACCCCAGGAGCAGAGGAGATTCTTTATCAGTAGGGTTTAGTGACAGCATGCTCAGATCCCATCAGGTGCATGTACTAACCCTGCCACAATCAGGAATCTAACTCCGCCTCCTCAGACAACCTGAGCAGTTACAAAGCTTGAGTTGAACCGTTCAGGGAATAGAGTTACTGTAAAGTCATCTCCAGCTCTATTAACGCCACTTAGCATGCCTTAGCCTCTGTCGAGTATTGTTTAGGAGAAATAACCCCTGTGTGTAGTCAGAGATCTCACAGGAGATCGTAGGGAGACGAGCTCCTCCGTTAGCAGCTTCAGTACAGGTAGAACCACCTTACTTAGCTCCACTAACCCGGGTTGAGCAACTTCTCAAGACTAACACCCCCACGGTTATAAACCTTCACAGATACATCTGACGTTGTCTCTGCAGTGCTATTTTAACCTCTGTGAACCCACAGAGCCAAGAGTTGTGATTTCTTCAGAACCTAATGTGTACAGTTGAAATCTCTGTAGTGAAGGTTGGGTTTTGGAAGGGAACACACACGTACACCTCCACACACCACACTTCACTCTCTCACTCCTAGCCGGAGCAGGTGCACCAAGACCCCCCAGAGGGCTGGTGGCTCTTGGACGCCTGCTCACTGGTAAACCATCGCCGATGTCATTGCACACGCCAAGTGCAACCACCTCCAAATGTTACAGATCAGACTCGACTCCCTGCATCCGGTACCTCCGCTTTTGTAAACTGGTCCACAAACATGTCGCGAGCTAATCCCTATCCTCCGGGAGGTGTGGGAGGAGCCTACTAACTGTTTTCTAACCACCTGTCCCCCTTTCCCTTTCCTTTCTTCAACTCTGGTACTTCATTTTCATTCATGTTTGGCAAACTGTATGAAATGAGTCTTGTGGTAGTAGGTAGTTAGAAAAGAAGTTAAAGGTCTGCCCAGACTGGTCTCTCTGTCTGCCCAGACATTAGCCTCACACATGAACTGTATGAACTGTTGGACTGTTGTGGACATGATGTTTTCCAGGACATCCGGACGTTCACATGGACTCCACGATCACATGGACTATATGGCCCAGGTTTGCTCCAAAGACTGCGAGCAGTATCCCACTCTTCGGAACAAAGGGGGGATGTTGGGCTGAAGATTCCAGTGAACTGCTCCAGAAATTTTCTGTGACTGAGGAGAACCACCAGGAACAATGAACAGGTCATACAACAGCAGGGACGTCTCCACCCCCCCAGGTTGGGAACCAATGGTAATGGTCAAACCCGACCCGGAAACCACGGGGGTCCAAATTCAACATGGTGAGACTCCTTTCCTACCAACTGTCCCCTGCTTCTCATCCCAGCCACCAGGAGGGACACACGTCTCTGCTGCCTCGGGACGGTAAAGAGAGCACCAAGTAGGTCCAAGGGACAGAACCAACGTCAGCCCGCTGGACGAGCAGGACACAGTTTGGACTACTTCTCTTTCCTTTTTCCTTTTTTTGGGGATTCTGGAGAATTTCAAAAGAAAGAGCCATCAGTCTTACACAGCAGATTTAGCATTACCAATTCCATGCATTTCTTTGGAATGTGGGAGGAAATCAGAGAACTCTGAGGAAACACATGCACACAAACAGCTCCAGCTGGATTTGAACCCACAACCTTCTGTCTGTAAAGTGTGAGCGCTAAGCAGTGCACAACTGACGGTGCTTATGAACCAATAACTCATGTACATAGTTGTATTCACGAAATGAAAGGTTATCAACGTGGACAGTTTCCCTGTGGAGATTTAAAAAGTTCACTGCCCTGTGACCAAACAATTAATGGTCATAACTCACATTGTTCTTTAAACTTCACATGATGTCTCCTCTTGCCTGTCATGATCTACTTCTCTCATTATTTTAATGACAAATCAACAATTGTGCAGGCAGTTGGACTGACCAGACAGCTTGTGACCTTTCAACTGTTTCTGGGTGTCTTAGATGTCCTTCATTTTATTTTTATGTGTCATTTGTCAACTAATTCTGGCATCAGATAGACATCCAGGTTACGGGCTGACTGGACGGACGTGTCTTGGACGAGTGGGGTTAAAGAAACCAAGAAATGAGCAGCAGTTCCCATTCCATTTATTAGATATACTTTATAGACACACTCAGACACGTCTGCTTAAAGTAGAAAAAATACCAGATTACAGCATTTAGACATTTTCTAGACATTGTAGTGAGGTCTCTTCTTCATTGACTTTTTTTTTTTAAGTTGAATGACAAAAATGTAAAATTCTTTTTTTCTTTCACGGCGTGGTGGTTTTGGTCTTGACACGTCCATTCAGGCATGATGAAATGAGAAAAGGAAGGGCATGCAGCCGGCGAGTGGTCCTTCAGTCTGTACAGCAGCGTCACTCCTTCTCCAGTCCAGGGAGAGTTCCTATCGGCAGGAGGAAGGTTCTTCTGCAGTCCAGCTCTCTCACTCAGCAGAGAGAACATCTCAAACATATCATAAATATCAAGCTACACAGATTGTTTACTTTTTGATCAAACCACTAAAAATTCTAATCAGTGTTCTGGCGTAAAATGTCATACTAGGTATGCTACAAAAACAAAGTGAAAAAAATCACCCTACCTTAGAAAAGAATGAGGCAACATGGTTGAGTTGCAATAATTCACATTTCTAAAAGTTTTTTTTTTTTCTATTTATGAAATAATGATTTGCTAAAATGAAAAAGAACAGCACAAGTCACAGGTAATAAACCTAGAGCAACACAAACACACGACTAAGATCTTCTGGAATCCTTCTGGATGTAGCTACTTGATCTGGCTCCAGACACACACCTCATTCATAAAGTCTCATCTGGAAATATAAAAACACATAACAAGGTTCAGTGGGACGGGAAATTGCATGATTTGTTGGTTTTGAAGCAGGTTTTGTTTCTGCAGTTGGTTCTCACGATTCACAGTGTTTGAAATGGAACAGTCAAAACCTCCACGTGGCTCAGAACCAGAACCGTTAGAAATGTCCAATCAGAGCCTCACCGGAACCGGGGAGCCTCATGGGACTCCTCAGACCAGACCAAGTGACATTGTCTCTGAGCAACTCAACAATTTGTGCAATATTTCAATAGATACAAGAACAGCAAAAACTGACTCTGTTCAGTCATATTATAATATAATATAATATAATATAATATACCTGTTTTTGTGGGAATATGGGTTTAACTCATGAAACAACTTTGCATAGAAAGTATTTGTCACTAAGAAAATAATGTTTCATATTTTCTGCACGATTTACCATTAAATTCACATATGAAAATATTGGACCACAGAAATGTTAACTTATTTCCTCCCAAGTTGTAAAGATCATATCGTACGTACAATTAAAAAAGGTCATCAGATCCCACCAAAAACAAAGAGTAATCGTACGTGACCCGGATATGGATGAATGATGTGTGAGTGATAAAAAAAAGTATGTGCTTGATGAAAATAAATCGTGTATTGTCGTCATTATGCACCTGATGAGAAATATTCTGATCAAGAATAATACTGACTGAGCACACTAGAATATATATCATTTTGATAACAAAATACATATCTACAAATGTTTGTAACTGGATTGATATATAAATATGTGTAGCAATATATATGTATGTATGTTTATACATATATATATTTACAACAGAAGTTGCACTTAAATAATATCATCAAGAAGATGTGGCGTGCCGACCCAGTCCAGCGTCCTGGGCTCCGAGGCGGCCATTATCATGCACATGAACTGCTTCCCGGTCCGCTTGTCGATGGGGTAGATGGTGGTGGGCGTGAACCTTCTGTTGCTCTCCACAAAAGCACAGAGCTTCTGGTAGACCTGCGGGAACTCGTGGCGTAGAAACACCCCTCGAATCCTCAGCTCTCGCTGGATGTTGATGAAGCAGATCTCCCTGGCCTTCTGGCCTTCCTCGCCCTCCTTGTCAATATCTGCTGTTCCCGGCGGTGGAGTGAGGATCAGCGTTTCCATTTCACTCTCTTTCTTGTGCACCTTCCTCTCCGGGCTGAACGAAGCCAATGCTACCTTGGCGTATTTTCTGACGGTTGGAGTTTGGTTCCTTGGCGACGGACCATCAGGCAACTGCTCACCGACAGCAATGGACACATTCAAGACAAAACATTCGTTTGGGTCGTACTCTTTGCCGGCTTCCTGCAGCTCCTTGCAGTACTCCCCCAAGTTGTCCCGGAAGCTCTCGAGCTCTCGGAGGGACAGGTATGTCGGAGACATGAGCAAACTATCAAGGCCGTACTGGAGGAAGTTACTGGATGACGCAGGATTCGGAAAACCCAGGAAGAGCACTCCTCTACCTCGCGAAAGGTAGCCAACTTTGGCAATTCGGGAAAAGGCTTTGTGGACTTCCGCAGTCTCCCGGCAGTGTTTGATGATGTGGCGGCAGGTGCTGCCGATTCTTCCATACAGGCAGCTTTCTTTATGAATGTCCCAGTCCTCTCTGCGGCAGTTCCGAGAGCAGTAATATGTATAACAGCTGTGGCAAGACTTAAAATACAGGCAAGCATTGAAAAGGGTCTCTGTTCTCCGGCATTTGTTATTGGAGCACATCATTGTGTCGTCTTCATCTGGGCTCTGATCCGGGGAGCACTCGTCTGCACTCTTCATTGCATCACTTGCCGCGTCCATATCTCGAAAAGCTTCAGGATTCATTCGGAACGAGGTTGGCTGCTTGTCCAGAGGAGCCGGTTCCTCTGCACCCACCTTTGTGGTCTTTCTGGACAGAGAAACTGCTTCTTCCTCATCAATCAACTTTTTCAGTTGGTCCAGAATGTCTTCACTTGCCCTTCTGCTGGGCGGCTTGTAGTCAGTGACGAGATCTGCTAGAAGCTCATCGAGTTGTTCAAGGCTTTGCTGAAGTGAGGCGTTATCATGCGTCTTCTCTTTGGTTGCTCTTTCAAAGTCGGGCTCATTCATGTCCACAGCCTCAGTGCTTCTGGAGTCCAGAATGTCCCAGCTGGCAGAACGCCCATCGTCCTTTTTAAGGTGTCCTGGTCGAATGTCATTATCAGTGATTGTTATCTCAGGAGTGACGAACCACAGTTTACTAGTCGTGCTCTTTGATGTCTCCGTTGGGCTTTTGTCGATCAGCGAGTTATCGGACATCGATAAGGCTGCATAGCGTCTTGGCGAACTAGAGAGATTGACGACCACTGGTTGGGGTTTGTCACCTGCAACTGAAGCAGGTTTCCTGGAATCAAGAAGATCGTCATAGCTCTGACCTCGTACAGAAAGTGGTTGTTCCCTCTCTACGCGTGAGTTCAGAATGTTATCCCAAGACCTTGAGTAAGATTTAGAATCTGTTCCAATTTTTGCAGGTTCTACACATGGGTTGGCATACCATGGAGGTAGCGCAGGCTCTTGCTGAACTCTTGTCGGAGTGACTTGGGATACATAGGAAGCAGGGTTGGTGGAATAACCAGATGCGTCTGAACCGTACCAGTCATCTGTTTGTGCCTGAACCACTCGAGCGTGCCGTCGGCCCTCGGTGTAGTAGGCCCTTGCCGGCACATGATGCTCAGGTGGCACTGCATACATATCAGTGGAATAATAAAACCTTGGAGGAGCCGTTTGAATCTGATAAGACCTCGGGTCATCCCCATAATGGATCCTCGTTGGAGGTGTCTGTATGATGTACGGTCCTGGTTCGTTTGCTGCATAGGATTTTGGATATGCTGTCTGCACAGAGTATGAATAGGGCTCCATCTCTGGATAATAAGGTCTTGTAGGAACAGCATGGACTATTCGAGTTCTGGGATCTTGTACATACTGCACTTTTGGAGTAAATGCTTGTCCTGGTGTGTAACGTTCATCATGAAAGTAAGAACTTGGTTGTGGAGGAACAGTGGTAACATATCTGCCTGGTTCGTCAGCATAAAAGAACTTGGTTGGCACATTAGGACTGGAGTGGGCTCTGCGTTCCCGGCCATAGTAATCACCCGAAGCAGTCATTCTCTGGGGAATTTCCATGGGTTGCAAGTAGCTATTTGGCATGCTGCGGGAGTATTGATATGCTTGTCTACTTTCTGTACCGAGTGAGTCAGTGGGAGTCGGTGTTCTTGAGTAGGAAAAATGGCGAGGCACAGTCAGACTCCGACTCCCTCCACTGTGGTGCCTCTGCCATGGTATGTCCATTTGAGGCATTGCTTGTTTCCGTCCGGAATCATCAGGTTTAATGTCCACTCGGCACCTGACATGAGGGCTGGTTGCCGGTTTATCTGGACCTGCACCTTCCAGATTATCAGCAGGATAGTGAGGTGAATATCTACTACTGTCACTCATTTGAGGCTGGAGCTTGATGGGATGTACTTCCTGCATATGAGCCCTGGTTGCTGCATAGGACGACTCCCTACGTGGTGACACTTCTGGTCTCCAGCGAGAGTCTCTCGGAGACCTGTGGGACTCTCTGCCCTTCCTCCCTGAAGATGAAGACGCTTCAAAAGACACAGGGGTGAGCCCCGTGTGGACACGAGGGGCACTTTTGGACCTGGTCCTTTTTTGCTGAGGAACAACTCTCTCACTGGCCATCTCTGTAGCCGTTGGTTGAGGAGTTAACCTGTGGCTGAAAATGTCTGGAGCAGAAAACCGGTATTTCTGCTGGCGGCCCAAAGCATTCCAGGCAACATCTGGGTGAGCTGCCTGCCGGTCACTCATCCTGTATGGAGACTCCATTGAGTGGTGCTGTGGTCTGGGGTATTCCAGTGACTTGTAGTCAAAGGTGCGGCAGTGCCTCTTATTGACTTTTCTCTTACTGTCCTCCAGTGTGCTGTAATTAGTAGAATTACATGGTTTGGAGGGTTGCAAAGACTTGTACTGGGAGGAAATTGGGATCACTTTTATATGTTGATGCACAGTCGATACCAGTAGGTCAGGTGGGTCTGTACGAGTCATTTTAAAGGGATTCCTCTAGTTTTCTCCATGAAGTTGCTGTAATGATGAAGTCGCCTGTAAAAAGAAAACAGAATTTTAGAATGCTTTCCTGAACAATCCTTAGGAGTTCATTCATACATACTACTTACAAATCTACTCAAGCAAGTGCTGTGTGATATTGATTGTTGCAAACCAATATTTTTTTCAGAAAACTTGTCAAGTCAGGTCCTTTATATGTCACAAACACTTATACTCAGTATGATGTGCCGTGAAATGTGTTTAGTACTTGTTCCACACTGAAACAAACAATTTTAATACTAAAAGTAGAAAAGTTAAAGCACATATTAACTTTAATCCCAATAGTCTAATGGTTCAGGAGGCTTCTCCTAGTCCTCTTCCTTCTGGGGAAGAAGAAGAAGAAGAAAGAAGAAGAACAAGAACAACAACACCAACAACAGCTTTGGTATAGTCTATAGTTCTATTGTTCTTGTTCTCTCTCCCGCCCCCCGACCCCACCCCGCCCCCCAACCCCACAACAAAAAGACATCATGGAGGCAGAGAGAGACGAGAGTAACGCCACCAAAGAGGAGTTGGTGAGTAAAAAGAAAAGCACGGGCTCTATAATTTGGAAATGGCTCGGGTTGAAAATATCCGACGAGCAGCAGAATAATGGATTTTGTCGAGTGTCGAAAGCAGGTAGCAACAAAAAGTTTGAGCACGACGAACCTCTTCCACCATTTAGAAAAGCGCCACAAAGTTCAGCACGAAGAGTGTAAAACTACGTGCTGCAAACCAGAAGCTGAGAGCTCCACTGAACCAAAGCACGCTGGAAGCTTCAATGACTCGCACACGCAATATTTCATGTTATTGTGCAGCTGATTGTGAATGAAAGTGTCAGTGTACTTCTGACATTTGGCCCATGTTGATTTGATTTAGAACTAATTTTGTTTTTGTTAGTTCTTTACACAAGAAAATATCAAGATATAAATCGAATATTGTGGTTCAACAAAAAATAGAGATATATATTTTGGTCCATATCGCCCAGCCCTACCCCTACACTGCGGTGCACACCAAACCGTAACCCCTACACTGCAGTACACACTAAACCGTAACCCCTACACTGCGGTACACACCAAACTGTAACCCCTACACTTCAGTACACACCAAACTGTAACCCCTACACTGCGGTGCACACTAAACTAAACCCCTACACTGCAGTACACACTAAACTGTAACCCCTACACTGCGGTACACACCAAACTGTAACCCCTACACTTCAGTACACACCAAACTGTAACCCCTACACTGCGGTACACACCAAACTGTAACCCCTACACTGCGGTACACACTAAACCGTAAACCCTACACTGCGGTACACACCAAACCGTAACCCCTACATCGCGGTACACACCAAACCGTAACCCCTACACTGCGGTACACACTAAACCGTAACCCCTACACTGCGGTACACACCAAACTGTAACCCCTACATTGCGGTACACACCAAACTGTAACCCCTACATCGCGGTACACACCAAACCGTGGCCCCAACACCGAGGTCCGTAATGAACTGGGACCCCCACACTGAGGTATTTACCGAACCGTGACCCTTTCACCACAGTACGTACCAGACCCCGACCCCTACACTGAGGTACGTACCAAACTGTGACTTGTGTGTACCGTTACACTCCAAGTAGGAACTAGGGATAAACTGATTATCAGCCGGACTAAATATCGGCACGGATATTCAGCATTTTGACACATATCGGCATTGGCCATTTTTTTTAATTCACGGCTGATAAGAGATCAAATTAAAACAGGGATATGTTAGCTCTGATGTTTTAGTTCTGCCTGCAGCTCCATCTGACTGGTTACACTAGAGCCACTACACCATCTGACTGGTTACACTAGAGCCACTACACCATCTGACTGGTTACACTAGAGCCACTACACCATCTGACTGGTTACACTAGAGCCACTACACCATCTGACTGGTTACACTAGAGCCACTACACCATCTGATTGGTTACACTAGAGCCACTACACCATCTGACTGGTTACACTAGAGCCACTACACCATCTGACTGGTTACACTAGAGCCACTACACCATCTGACTGGTTACACTAGAGCCACTACACCATCTGACTGGTTACACTAGAGCCACTACACCATCTGACTGGTTACACTAGAGGCTTGGACTAGGAACCCTGATCAACACATCCAGGATCTGTCCGTTTCCTGGTTGACTGATCCAGACACTGGATCCTGATCACCGTTACTACCAAGCAGGTAGACCTACCTGTTCGCGTTCACATGAAAGGGGCGGAGCTTGTAGCGTCTGACCAATCACACACTGAGAAACCCTGCAGAGCAGTTTACAGATTACTGAAGGAGCAGTTAATCTCTGAGATTATGAAGAATTCAAACATCCAGCAGCTCAAAGCAACACTGCTGCTGCAGCCAGAACCAGAACCTTCCTGACTAGTTACTGCTGACCTGGTGAGATTAGAGCAGATTAATTCATGGGACAATAGAAACGGACGGCACTGTGATGACTCAGTTTCACTTTATTCCAGCAGAACGGTTCCAGGCTGAGCTTCCTCACTGCTCTTCTTTTACTTTACATTTGACCTCCACTGGTTCTGAGGCGGAGGTTCTGAGGCGGAGGTTCCTCCGTGTGAGTGTGTTTCCTGTTGGAATATTAATTCATCACCGTGACGACAGGAGAAGTTCTGCTTCCATTAATTCATGGTTCTGCAGTTCTGTCAGCGTGAGCATTATTATTAACTCATTATTCCAGATTAACCCTCGTGGAGATAAACAGACCTGGAACAAGTCAAGAACCAGAACCTCCTTCAGAGCCTTAAGGCCCCTGCATCCTCCCTTTTGAACCCATAGGAACAAGAAGAACATTCGGCAGTGACGTCAGCCAGCAGCAGAAAAAAAAAGCTTTTTCTGCAGGACTGTTCATACTCCGATAAGAAGCTGCCGAACTCGCAGGCCACGCCCCCTCACAACAGGCCACGCCCCCTCGCAGCAGGCACAAGTCTGTGAAGCGGCGTTTAAACTTTTCAACTGCACAGTTTATTTCTGGCCTCCAGAGCTTTCAGAAACACATTTCTCTGAACTTTTTCAGTTATAAAAAAGTTTTTGTCCGAGCGCGATGTTAGTCCAGTTCTAACTCCAGGAGCTGACAGCTGTTCGTGATGCGTTCAGGTGCATCACGTCAGCCTGCACTCCGACATTTTAACGAGCTGCGGCGCTCGTACAGTAGCGCTGTTACAAGCTAAATATGATTAAAATATTATCGATAGTCCTGAGCGAACTAGAACACGCATGCGCAGCACACGGCAGTGCAGAAGTTTCAGCAGTGCGGCTCCTACAGAGTTCGGCCAGGGCGGTTGGTACAGCCCAAAATAATGTCTTCGGCCAGAAGAAGCTGGAAGAAGGAAATGACGTAATTTTGTTCGGCAAGACCTGAACTGCTGAACTTTCGTCTTGGAGGATGAAGAGGCCTTCAGAGACCAGGATTTATTTTATTATGTCAAAAAGATTGTTCTAAATTAATTTCTCCTCTCTGCTACAGCTCAGCACTGAACCCGTCCACCAATCACCATCATTTAAGAATGGGCGGGTCATTTTCCAAGAGCTCTGATTGGTCAGGAGGCGGAGTTCTGACTGCTTTTCGAGAACATAACCTGCTCCGGGGAAGTAAGCGAGCGTCGTAGTACGGAAAACCCAGGATTAATCTTTAAAGTTATCGCGATAAGCAAAAATCCAACGTCGTAGTACGTAGCATTACACCATCTGATGGGTTACTCTAGATCAGGGGTTCTCAAAGGTTTGACAGCTGAGGGCCGATTTGGGAAACCAACGTTGGACTGAAGCTAACTGTTTAGCACGCTAGCTCGCCATGCTACCTGGCGATGCTAACTCACGTTAGCATGCTCACGTGTGTGTGTGTGTGTGTGTGTGTATATTGTCATGTGGGACCACTGTCTGTTAAACCATGACATCACATGTCCACATGTTTTCATTGTGAAGTACCAGTAGTAATGGAAAAGTACAATTAAAGGAGCAGTTACTCTCCAGGTGTGTGTGTTGCCAGGCAGATTAGGTGCAGCTGCATCTGTTCCCTAACCGCTGGCTTCCAGCTGGGCTCGTACTGGACCCTGCGGGTCTCAGACTCTGCTGTCTGGCCGTTGGGTGGGGTGGGGACTTCCTGCCCGAGTCCTCTTGCGGCGCCTTGTCGGGGTGGGTGTTGTTCCGCGGGTTTTAGGCCGGCCACTCAGGGGTGGGTTGGGGCAGCGCGGGGGGTCCAGCTGGGCCAAGGTCCTAGTGACGGGGGGACTTTCCTCGCTCACAACCCCCCTACCTTACCTTACTTCACTCTACAATAGGGAACAGTGGGGCAGTGCCTAGGGTGGGGGGTCCAGGCTACTTAACTGTGGACCAATGGAACAGCTTTGAAATAGGATAGAAAATATGGCTTTGTGTATGTGCACCGGGTTCTTTTCTTTTGTAATCTGTCTATATGTCATCTAGAATAAATAAGGTGCATTTCACCTCCTGGAGGGTGGAGGGTGGAGGGTGGAGGGACTCGGGCATTTAAATAAGCGGAAGAAAATGATGTCGGTACTGAAATCAAAACAGTCTGATATAGTATTTATGCAGGAAACACATTTATCCGGGTTAGAGTTGGATAAATGATGTAGAAATTGGGTCGGCAGACATATAGCAGTGTGGGGGAGCTATAATCCTAATTAATAAAAAACTGCAGTTTAAATATATTAAGGTATTTAAGGATACAGAAGGTAAGGTAATTATAATTCGGGCAGAAATACAGTCTCAACTGGTTCCATTAGTTCATATTTAAGCTCCAAATGGGGGTGAGACAGATTCCTCTGGAGAGCTGGAGGCTAAAATTCAACATATGGGAAATGATCAAATTGTAATTGGAGGAGATTTTAACTTAGTGATGGATCCAGTTCTGGACCGAAGGAGCTCCGTCAGGTGAAGGAGCTCCGTCAGGTGAAGGAGCTCCGTCAGGTGTAGCAGCAAGAAAGCTGCACAGACAGTCCAAAGTCTGGGTGAGAATTCTGGATTAATTGATGTGTGGAGAACTTTAAACCCAACCAACAGAGATTACACCTTCTTCTCTGCTCCTCATAAGACCTTCTCTCCTAGAGATTTCTATCTGATTTCCAAATCTCTTTTGAAGTGGGACATTACATGCTCAGTTGGGAGTATCTTGATATCAGATTATGCCTCAGTACTACTCGAGTTGCTTCCTGTTATTGAGAAGATTCCAACGCCAAGATGGAGGTTCAATTCTTCTTTACTGCAAGAAGTTGAATTCAGGGAGGCGTTGAGGAGTCATATTAACTCTTACATTGCTGTAAATGTCCCCACTGCGCCCCCTGCTGGAGGAGCTTGGGAGGCTCTCAAGGCAGTGGTAAGAGGGTTTGTCATACAATATGCGTCACATAAGAAAAAGAAAAGTATTATGAAGCAGACGGAACTTGAGAGCAAAATTAAGAAATTGGAAACTGATTTGAAAAGGTGGTTGAATACTAATGGTCTCAGAGAATTAACTCAACTAAAATATGAATATAACTGTATCCTGTCTCAGAAAGTAGAGTTTTCTCTTTTTAGGATGAGACAAAAATACTTTGATTCTGGGGACAAAATGGGGGAAGTATTGCCTCACGGCTTAAACCAGAGGGAAGTATCTTCACTGATCCCTGCAATCCGAGCCCCAGGAGGAGACCTCCTCACTAATATTGATATTAATAATACCTTTAAAGACTTCTATAGGGAGCTGTATACGTCGGACTGTAGTAATGAGGATGAGAATATGAAAGGATTTTTTGAGAAATTAGACCGACCAAAATAATCGGAAGAACAAAAGAAAGATCTTGATTCCCCAATAACTCAGGAGGAACTAGTGAGAGTTATTAAAGGCTTACCAAAGGATAAAGCTCCAGGCCCTGGTGGAAATGTTATGTGAGCGAGTTGACTCCTCTACTATATGATATGTACATGGAATCATTTGAGAGAGGGGAACTACCTCAAACGTTATCTCAAGCTCTGATTACATGAATTGTGAAAAAAGACAAAGACCCAAATGAGAGAAAAAATTATCGTCCTATTTCTCTGATATCTCTGGACGCCAAGATATTGTCAAAGATTTTAACCAACCAACTGGTCAAGGCTATCACCTCTGTAATACATAGAGACCAGGTGGGGATCATTAATAAACAGAACTTAACAGACAACATAAGAAGGTTTATTGATGTGATGTGGGCAGATAATCACAATTATGGTTCACGTCAGAGCGGTGAAAGAAGTTGTGCACTACCGCTCTGTAAAAGGAATCAAATGCAGCGAGCTGTTTGTTTTAGAGCCCTGGCTGCCTGGAATGCTTTACCGAGATTTTTGTTGTCAGAAAATAACCCCCCCCAAAAAAATCTAAATAAAACCATCCATCCATTGTCCTCCTCTTATCCAGTCCGGGTCTTGGGGACAGCAGTCTCAGCAGGGATGTCCAGACGTCCCTCGCCCCAGACACGTCCTCCAGCTCCTCCGGTGGGACCCCAAGGCGTTCCCAGGCTGAGAGACATAGTCTCTCCAGCGTGTCCTAGGTCTGCCTCGAGGCCTCCTACCAGAGGGACATGCCTGGAACACCTCCTTAGGGAGGCGTCCGGGGGGCATCCCAGACAGATGCCCGAGCCTCAGCTGGCTCCTCTGGATGTGGAGGAGCAGCAGCTCTACTCCGAGCTCCTCCCTGGTGACGGAGCTCCTCACCCTATCTCTAAGGGGGCGCCCAGCCACCCTACGGAGGAAACTCATTTCAGCCGCTTGGATCCGGGATCTCCTTCTTTCGGTCATGACCCAAAGCTCATGACCATAGGTGAGGGGAGGAAGGAAGATCTACTGGGTCATGACCATAGGTGAGGGGAGGAAGGAAGATCTACTGGCTCATGACCATAGATGAGGGGAGGAAGGATGATCTACTGGGTCATGACCATAGTGGAGCGGTAAATCGAGAGCCTCGCCTTTTGGCTTAGCTCCTTCTTCACCACGACGGACCGATACAGCGACCGCATAACTGCAGACGCTGCACCGATCCGCCTGTCGATCTCACGCTCCATCTTCCCCCCACTCCTGAACAAGACCCCAAGATACATGAACTCCTCCACCTGGGACAAGGGCTCTCCACCGACCTGAAGGGGGCAAGCCACCTCTTTCTGGTGGAGAACCATGGCCTCGGATTTAGAGGTGCTGATCCTCATCCCAGTTGCGTCACACTCGGCTGCGAACCGCGCCAGTGCACGCTGAAGGTCCAAGTTTGATGAAGCCACCAGGACCACATCGTCTGCAAAAAGCAGAGACGAGATCCTGTGGTCCCCAAACCGGACCCCCTCCGGTCCCTGGCTGTGCCTAGAAATTCTGTCCATAAAAGTTATGAACAGAACCGGTGACAAAGGACAGCCCTGCTGGAGGCCAACGTGCACTGGGAACAGGTCCGACTTACTGCCGGCAATGTGAACCAAACTCCTGTTCCGGGCGTACAGGGACCGGACAGTCCTTAGCAAAGGGTCCCGGACTCCATACTCCCGGAGCACCCCCCACAGGACGTCCCGAGGAACACAGTCGAACGCCTTCTCCAGGTCCACAAAACACATGTGGACTGATTTGGCGAACTGCCATGAACCCTCGAGCACCCGGTGGAGGGTATAGAGCTGGTCCAGTGTTCTGCAGGACGAAAACCGCATTGTTCCTCTTGGATCCGAGGTTCTGCTAACGGCCGGATCCTCCTCTCCAGTACCCTGGAATAGACTTCCCCGGGGAGGCTGAGGAGTGTGATCCCCCTGTAGTTGGAACACACCCTCCGGAGGCTGTGTTCTACACGTGTGTTCTAAATCAATTTTAAATGATTTTGTTTACACAAGAATGAATTTTGGTGAACTATCTGTGATCTGCAAAAATAATGATGATTGTAATGTCAATAATAATGTAATAACAATTGTTATGAATGGTGCTCAATAAAATGAAGATGGATTAAGGTCGGTGGTGAATCTATACGGTGACTGACATAATAAACAACGAACAGAGTGATTGTTGGTATATATTTAAGTAGGTGTTTGGGTGTGAACAGGTATGTGGGGGGGGGGGGGGGGGGGGGGGGGCTGTCTGAATGAATGTGTATGAATGCAAAACCTAAATTTAAATGTGTGTGTAAATATATTTATGACGTCTTCGATATCATATGATATTCTTACTGTATACATTTTAATATGTAAAACTATATTTTCAATACAGGAAAAAAATATATAAGATTAGTAGTTAATATTGGAGAAGGGTAGGATTAGATAAGTTTTACCCCTTTTCAGCATGTCAATTAGCTACAGATACGTGTATGTAGTACGTATGTATGTACACAGTCAAATATAGATCTAGTGTGAATATATTTTTATAACATACGAATGTATGTATTTTTATGATCACTATATCAACAGAGGTGATATATGGATATATGTATGTACACTTGAATTGCCACATGCCTGCAAAGAATTAATTAAATAAAATGAATAAAAATAATCGGTATCGGCCAATGAAAGAACCATATCGTCTCTCTATAGAAGTACTTGATTACTTTCCTGTGGTGGCCCCAGGACATATGAAGGACAGTTACTTCAGGTCAGTGAGCTCAGTGAGTGCTGGGTGCTGTAGTGCATTGTGGGTAGTGTACTGCAATGCTGCATCGGTGTTCATCACATGTTTATTAGTACACATGAAGCAACACTGTGTGTGTGTGTGTGTGTGTGTGTGTGTGTGTGTGTGTGTGTGTGTGTGTGTGTGTCGCTTCACAGTAGACTAAAACCAGATTCAAACCAGATTCAAATGTACCACCAGTTTAGAATGTAGTTCATGAGTTTATAAATATAGATTATAACAGTTTATAACATAGTTGATAACAGTTTATAGCGTAGTGTATAACGAGTTTAGAACGTTTATTGTAGTTTATAAAATAGTTGATAGAATTCTATATTCCTGACTCAATGAGGTTGGACAGTAGAACTCTTTAGAGAAACTAAAGAGGAAAACATTTGTTGTTTTCAGTTTGTCCTGAATGACGACGCTCAGTTCCACTGGAGCCACAAGCTGAAGGACCTTTGTACAGGAAGTGGAAACAGGAAACAGGAAGCAGCTCCATCACTCTCATTTAGTCCACTGTAGGACACCGTGTCAGACCAAACACCGTCAGAACATCATCAGGTAAAGCACCGTCACATAAAGCACCATGTCGGTTGAAGCCCCGTCAGATGAAGGATGACAGAAGAGAATAACGCTGTCATGACAAACTTGAGCTGAGCTTCATCGGTGTTCTGAAACGTTGTGATAAAGTGACTCAACGAGAACTGGAGGTCATGAGGTCATGAGGATGAATACCTGGAGGTCATGAGGTCATGAGGATGAATACCTGGAGGTCATGAGGTCATGAGGGTGAATACCTGGAGGTCATGAGGTCATGAGGATGAATACCTGGAGGTCATGAGGTCATGAGGGTGAATACCTGGAGGTCATGAGGTCATGAGGATGAATACCTGGAGGTCATGAGGTCATGAGGTCATGGTGATACTTCCTCAGAACTGACGGTTCATTCGTGTTTGTTCTGTGCTGCACATCCATCCAGCTAATTGCTAAATGCTAACAGCTCTGTTCATCTCTGCTGGATAAAAAGGACGGAGCTACACACAGAGAGACAGCTACACACTACTACAGACAGCTACACACTACTACAGACAGCTACAGACAGCTACACACTACTACACACAGCTACACACTACTACAGACAGCTACACACTACTACAGACAGCTACAGACTACTACACACTACTACACACAGCTACACACTACTACACACTGCTACAGACTGCTACACACAGCTACAGACAGCTACACACAGCTACACACTACTACAGACAGCTACACACTACTACAGACAGCTACAGACTACTACACACTACTACAGACAGCTACACACAGCTACACACTACTACAGACAGCTACACACTACTACAGACAGCTACACACTACTACACACTACTACAGACAGCTACACACAGCTACACACTACTACAGACAGCTACACACAGCTACACACAGCTACAGACAGCTACACACTACTACAGACAGCTACAGACAGCCACACACTACTACAGACAGCTACACACAGCTACACACAGCTACACACTACTACAGACAGCTACACACAGCTACAGACAGCTACACACTACTACACACAGCTACACACTACTACACACTGCTACACACTACTACACACTGCTACACACTGCTACACACTACTACAGACAGCTACACACAGCTACACACTACTACACACAGCTACACACTACTACAGACAGCTACACACTACTACAGACAGCTACAGACAGCCACACACTACTACAGACAGCTACACACAGCTACACACTACTACAGACAGCTACACACAGCTACACACAGCTACACACTACTACAGACAGCTACACACAGCTACAGACAGCTACACACTACTACACACAGCTACACACTACTACACACAGCTACACACTACTACAGACAGCTACAGACAGCCACACACTACTACAGACAGCTACACACAGCTACAGACAGCTACACACTACTACAGACAGCTACACACTACTACACACAGCTACACACAGCTACAGACAGCTACACAATGCTACACACAGCTACACACTACTACACACTACTACACACAGCTACACACAGCTACACACTACTACACACAGCTACACACTACTACACACTGCTACTGACAGCTACACACTGCTACACACTGATAGAGACAGCTACACACAGCTACAGACAGCTACACAATGCTTCACACAGCTACACACAGCTACAGACAGCTACAGAATGCTAAACAATGCTACACACTTCGCACCGGGAGCAGGCTGCATGATGGAGATGATGGAGGGACGCAGGTGCTGCAGAGTGTGTGTGTGTGTGTGTGTGTGTGTGTGTGTGTGTGTGTGTGTGTGTGTGTGTGTGTGTGTGTGTGTGTGTGTGTGTGTGCGGTACAGACAATAGTCTTACCGTGTCCGTCCGGACTCGCAGATCGTCCGGATCCATTTCTCCCAGCGACGTGATGAAGAGCAGAGATTCTCTATGACGACACGACGAACTGCTGCAATGACTGACTCCGCCCCCGCCCCCTCCCCCCCCGTGTGTGTGTGTGTGTGTGTGTGTGTGTGTGTGTGTGTGTGTGTGTGTGTGTGTGTGTGTGTGTGTGTGTGTGTTATCCTGCTGCTGCACCATCACATCTCTGCGACCATACACTCCTACACACACACACACACTCTCTTCTCCGCCTGCAGCATCAGGAGGCTGGAGTGTTGGTTCTTCCTCCTCCTCTTTCTCCCCCTGCTCTTCTTCCTCCTCCTCCTCTTCCTCCCCCTGCACTTCTTCCTCCTCCACCTCTTCCTCCCCCTGCTCTTCTTCCTCCTCCTCCTCTTCCTCCCCCTGCTCTTCTTCCTCCTCCACCTCTTCCTCCCCCTGCTCTTCTTCCTCCTCCTCCTCTTCCTCCCCCTGCACTTCTTCCTCCTCCACCTCTTCCTCCCCCTGCTCTTCTTCCTCCTCCTCCTCTTCCTCCCCCTGCTCTTCTTCCTCCTCCACCTCTTCCTCCCCCTGCTCTTCTTCCTCCTCCACCTCTTCCTGAACAAAGTCATCAGGGTGAAAGTCACTGATCCAGATCCATATTGGTCCACGGATCTGGTCTGGGCAGTCGGGTCTGTAGGTCCAGGTCTCGGACCGGACATCAGTGGACCACCAGTCTGTAGATCCAAGTCTAGGACTGGACATCAGTGGACCACCAGTCTGTAGATCCAGGTCTAGGACTGGACATCAGTGGACCACCAGTCTGTAGGTCCAGGTCTAGGACCGGACATCAGTGGACCACCAGTCTGTAGATCCAAGTCTAGGACTGGACATCAGTGGACCACCAGTCTGTAGATCCAGGTCTAGGACTGGACATCAGTGGACCACCAGTCTGTAGGTCCAGGTCTCGGACCGGACATCAGTGGACCACCAGTCTGTAGATCCAAGTCTAGGACTGGACATCAGTGGACCACCAGTCTGTAGGTCCAGGTCTAGGACCGGACATCAGTGGACCACCAGTCTGTAGGTCCAGGTCTCGGACCGGACATCAGTGGACCATCAGTCTGTAGGTCCAGGTCTCGGACCGGACATCAGTGGACCACCGGGTCCGGTCATATCCCAAACTGATCCCAAACTGACCTATCTCTGGGGAAAGTACTTTGAAGCCATATCAGAAACCTTAAGTATTATTATACCTCCTGCCCACATGTAGCAGTATTTGGTAGAACACCAGATGGAACTTCGACAAGAAAAAAACAAGGAACTGCTTTAGCTCTTCTTTCTCTGGAGGACCTCGTGTCTCTTCTCAAACTGGAGAAAATAAGATTTTCATTGAGAGTCTTCTGAAAAAGTTCCCTCAGCTTGGAAGCCACAGATCGATTATGTGGATGTACTTCCTGAGACACTCTCCGGGGGGCGACATAGTGCTGCTGCTCTTCTGCTTGTCCGACACGCAGCCGCACTGAGATTCCCTTTGCCAACAAGTTCAAGCTGCTTTTTGCTTTCTTTCTCATCTTTAAGTCTTCAACAAGAGTCCAACCTCACTGGAAGTCTTATTTTTAGTTTCTTTTGACTGTATGGAAACGGACTGCGAGGTCTGGGAGGTTCTGCCTCAGAGCTTGGGTCCGGAGAGACAGCGGTTGTCGACACGTTGTCGGATCAAGGCACCACGTTTGCTGACGCTTTGGTTGCATCTGAAAAACACTTTGTCCCCAAAGTTAGAGTGCTGGCCTGCAGACACACTTTGAGACAGCAAGGTCAACGTGCAGGTAAACCCAGGAGCCACAGGCGCTCAGACCTTCAGCTGCTGCTGCCTGGGGTTTCGGAGTGATGGAGAGTAAATTGATACGGGATCAGCCGATTGCGAATATTCTTCTCAGTGCCGTTAAGGAGAAATGACTGCCTCTGGACAGACGGCTGACCACTGCACGCCAGGTGGAAGAACGCTGTAACTACAGGTCCTGCAGCAGGAGGCCCTGGACCCGACAGGCATGATTTCCCAGGAAAAGAGAAGTGTGACGAGCATCAACGCCATCGCTCCACATCTGATAAACACCTGGCTAATGACAAGAACTGTCCCAGTGCAAAGGTCAACAACTGTCAGAACAAGGGACATTTTACAAATCTCCTGTGGCTGTGGTGAGAGAAGTATTAGCGATACTGTCCATGATATTAAGTTGAGGGCTGCAGCTTTTGATCACCTGCCAAATGGACATTGAAGCACCACCAGGGACTTCTCAGGTTCTCAGGTCCTTCAGTTGTTGTAGACACTGGAGCTGCTGCATCTGTCCTGCCAGAACAGATTTACAAGCAACATTTTGCACACGGCCGATTGACGGAGACGAAAGTTAAACTAGTCAACAACACAGTGATTTCTACCACTCAGCATACGAGAGGAGTCAAGCTCTTACTTCAAGCAGCATCACTGGTTCAGTGGACGCATCTGGGTGGGTGAGTCCTCTACTGGTGGCACCGAGACGCCAAGGAGGATTGAGACTTTGTGTTGACCTTCGTGAGCCAAACTAAATTGTTCTAATGGACTGTTATCTTCTTCCTCACTGGAACTGAGGAACAAGATGTGTATGTGTCTTGCCGTCTGTTGCGTTCAGATTGTCTTGTATTTTTTGCGTTTTTAATACTTGGCACTCTCCAGGGCGAGTCTCTGCTGGTCTTCGACTGCCAATTTCTTTCGAGATCTCCTAAACAATGTTGGCGATCTTGCTGCATTAAACTGTGGTGAGCACAAAACCTTGCCCCCGCCTCTGTCGGGAGTCCCGGCTCAGCTGTGCAGGACCTCGGCTTTACTCCCCCGGCCAAAGCGTCACCACCCAGGCGGTAAACGCAGCGGCCGGCTGGCAAAGCTGAAAGGCCGCTCGACACAGTCCTTTTCCACCTCCTGGAAATGTAATGGATTATTCCACTCCTTCTTCGTGCCCTGACGTTTCCTGGATCCCATCGGCACATCACTGGTACCTGTGGCCTGCCTGGATGATGGACTCCCGCCCCGCCGCCCCCCCTCTCCTCGGCTCCTCCGCCAGCACGGGGTGAATCCCTGCAACCTGA
The DNA here is from genome assembly GCF_963383615.2 of Lipophrys pholis. Taxonomy (NCBI): domain Eukaryota; kingdom Metazoa; phylum Chordata; class Actinopteri; order Blenniiformes; family Blenniidae; genus Lipophrys; species Lipophrys pholis. The sequence goes on along the minus strand of NC_137641.1, from coordinate 1,114,070 downwards.
GGACGCTGCGCCGGGTTCCCCGATCCGCTATTCTACAGGCACTGTCTCCTGCCAGGATTGGCCTGGTGAATACCAGATCACTGACAAACAGAACTTTTATCCTGAGGGCCTATCCTGGACTTCCTCTGCCTGACGGAGACCTGGATCGGTGCCGGTGAGTGCAGCGCCTTTAAGGACCTGGTACCGGCTGGTTGCTCCTCCTTCAGCTCCCCGAGGACATCAGGTCGTGGAGGTGGAGCGGCGACTGTTTATAAAAACAACTTTAAATGTAAGCAGTGCGCTGTATCGTACTTCTCCAGCTTGGAGCTGACTTTATTTGAAGTGGGCCGCTCCGACCCGGTTCTGTACGCCGTCATCTACCGACCACCCAAATACCATAAGGATTTTATGAAGGACTTCTCTGACTTTCTGGCTGGACTCATGCCAAGATACCATCGTGTTCTTATCGTTGGAGATGTTAACATCCATGTTTGTTGTCCTGATAAACCTCTTGTGAAGGACTTTTTTAAACTTACTGACACTTTGGACCTTGTTCAGTGTGAGTCTGGTTCCACACAGGAACTTGTTCAGTGTGAGTCTGGCTCCACAAAGGAACTTGTTCAGTGTGAGTCTGGCTCCACACAGGAACGTGGGCATACTTTAGATCTGGTACTCTGTCATGGTCTGTCTATGAGGAACCCGGTAATATGTGACAATGTTCTGTCTGTCTTATTTGATATGAGCCTTTCCCGCACTGCAGTTAGAACCCGTCCTCCTGCTCCACTCTGTCCACTGCTGGTCTTTTCTCTGCTGCCTTCAACCAGCTCTGTGTCCCTTCCTGAACTTACTGATCAGAGGAACTCAGTTCTTGGTTTCCCTCTGCACTCTGCATTCTGTGGTTCCATTAAAAACGAGGTAGCCTCAAGCCAAACCTGAGCCCTGGTTCCCTGGTAGAACCCGGCAGTCAGACAGGAGTGTCACAGAGCTGAGCGCAGGTGGAAGAAGGACAAACTGCATGTCTCCTTGTAAATGTTAAAGGAGAGTGGATCAAATATCAGAACACTGTAAAAGATGCTAAAAGGAGCACTTTTCAAAACTAATCCTGGAAAACTGCCACGACTCACGCCTGCTTTTCAGAACCATTGATTCTGTTTTAGATGCCCCACAGTCTGTCTTCCCAGAAGTATCCACTGAAATGTGTGAAAACTTCCTGCAATTCTTCATTGACAAGGTTCTTGCCACAAGGACCCTGGTTCCAGCTCCTGGTTCTGGTCCCTCTGGTTCTGCTCCTTGTCTGGCTGCATTGACGAGTTGGAGCCAGTGACTTCAGTGACATTGTCACTTGTAGAGGATGTGGTTACACATATGAAGCCCTCAGGTTCCCCCTGGTGTTCCCGTGCCTTTTAAACATGCAGTGGTGCACCCCCCTTCTTAAGAAACTAGGACTTGACCAGGCTGTCTTGCCTAATTTAAGGCCGTTCTCCAAGCTGCCTTTTGTCTCAAAGATTTTGGAGAAGGTTGTCCACCCACAGTGTAAGGACTACCCTGAGGAGCACAACATTCAACAAGTTTTCCAGTCTGGTTCTAAACCCCTTCACAGCACAGAGTCAGCATTGCTCAGGGTTTTTATTGACATCCTCCAGGCAAATGATCATGGTGATCATGTGGTTCTGGTTCTGCTGGACCTGACTGCTGCATTCCACACTGTGGACAATGACATCTTGATGTCCCGGCTGCAGCACCTGGTGGGCCTCCGTGGTACCGCTCTGGCCTGGTTTAGGTCCAATCTCGCAGACAGAACCATGTGTTAGCCTTGCTGGTTCTGAACCCTCCTCTGTTCCTCTCACAAAAGGGGTTCCACAAGGCTCAATTTTAGGGCCCCTGCTTTTCCCCCTGTACCTTCTGCCACTGGGTTCTGTGCTCAGGAGACACAGCGTCTCTTTTCACTGCTCTGTGGACGACAGCCAGATTCATGTCCCGCTAAATAAGAAAGATGTCTCCTCACTGTCCTGCCTTGAGGACATTAAAGCCTGGATGGTTTTTAACTTTCTAAGTTTTAATGAAAACTGAGGTGATGGTGTTGGGCCCAGTGGCTCCTGTGAACCCCCTCTTTTTGACCTGGGTCCCCTGGTTCCACATGTGAAGCCAGTGGTTTTGAACCTAGGTTTTAGAATGGACAGTGATTTTAAATTGGACTCTCAGATTAGGGCAGTGGTTCAGTCCAGCTTCTTCCACCTCAGAAGGTAAAGGTAAAGACCATTCTGGCACAGCAGCACTTTGAAACAGTAATCCAGCTTTTATTCCGTGCCGGCTGGATTACTGTAACGCAGTACTTTATGTTGGAGTCAGCCAGTCGTCCCTCGCTCGTCTCCAGTTAGTCCAGAACGCTGCAGGACACCTTCTAACTGGAGCAGGTAAGACGGAGCACAGAACCCCGTTCTGGCGTCTCTCCACTGGCTGCCTGGTCATTTTAGAATTTGTTTTAAGATTCTTTTATTTGTTTTTAAATCTCTGAATGGTCTGGCCCCGCCCTCCCTCTCTGAGCTGCTCCACCCCTACACCCCTGCTCGGTGCCTCCGGTCAGCTGACCAGCTTCATCTGGGGGTACCGAGGTCCGAACCAAACCTCAGAGGGGGCGGAGCCTTTTCTGTTGTGGAATGAGCTCCACTGCCCGTCAGACAGTCCCCCCCCCCCCCCCTTAAAACTAATCTGAAGACCCATTCTTATTCCTTGGCTTTAAACCATGTTTGAGACTCTGTGTCTGGTTTTATTGTGGTTAATCTTGTTGTTTGTTTTACTGTATTTCACTTTTTTTACTCTTCTACTGTAATTTTTTCATTTATTTTTATTTTGTCTTTTATTGTGAAGCACTTTGTTTTCAGCCACAGCTGTTTTAAAGTGCTATATATATAAAGTTGACTTGATGTCAGTCACATGGAGGACCTGCTCACAGACCTGGCTGGTGCTCCACACTTTAGCCCACACGTGTCGAACTCCAGGCCTCGAGGGCCGCAGCCCTGCACGTTCTCCATGTCTCCCAGCTTCAACACAGCTGATTGCAATGAGCAGCTCGTTATCTGGCTTTGTGCTGAATGTGATGATGAACCATCAGGACATTCAGGGGAGGGAGACATTGAAAACGTGCAGGGCTGCGGCCCACGAGGATCTGAGTTTGACACCCCTGATTTAGCCAGATTGAGTTGAAGTCAGCCGACCATCAGTGGCTTCTTGACCCCGAGAGCTGAAGTCTCACTGCTTTTATAATTCAATTCAATTTTATTTGTAAAGCGCTAAATCACATCAACAAACCTTCCAGAACCTCTTACAATGATAGAGAACAACAGAACCCAACTAAACCTTCCAGAACCTCTTACAATGATAGAGAACAACAGAACCCAACTAAACCTTCCAGAGCAGCAGATGGAACAAGCAACAGAGGAAACCAGGAAGAACTCCCTCTCAGGAAGAACAGTTCATAAGAAGTCCCTCTTCAGGAAGAAAGGGGGCGGAGCCTAGACTCTGGAAGGGGGGGGGGGGGGGGGGGGGGGCATCCACCTTGACCGGTTGGGGGGAGAAGTACATGGGATAGGACAGGGAGAGAGAGGAATAGAAGAGGGAGAGAGAGAGGAATAGAAGAGGGAGAGAGAGAGAGGAATAGAAGAGGGAGAGAGAGGAATAGAAGAGAGAGAGAGAGGAATAGAAGAGGGAGAGAGAGAGGAATAGAAGAGAGAGAGAGAGAGGAATAGAAGAGGGAGAGAGAGAGGAATAGAAGAGGGAGAGAGAGGAATAGAAGAGGGAGAGAGAGGAATAGAAGAGGGAGAGAGAGAGGAATAGAAGAGGAAGAGAGAGGAATAGAAGAGGGAGAGAGAGGAATAGAAGAGAGAGAGAGAGGAATAGAAGAGGGAGAGAGAGGAATAGAAGAGAGAGAGAGAGGAATAGAAGAGGGAGAGAGAGAGGAATAGAAGAGAGAGAGAGAGAGGAATAGAAGAGAGAGAGAGAGAGGAATAGAAGAGGGAGAGAGAGAGGAATAGAAGAGGGAGAGAGAGAGGAATAGAAGAGAGAGAGGAATAGAAGAGAGAGAGAGAGAGGAATAGAAGAGAGAGAGAGAGAGGAATAGAAGAGGGAGAGAGAGAGGAATAGAAGAGGGAGAGAGAGAGGAATAGAAGAGAGAGAGGAATAGAAGAGAGAGAGAGAGAGGAATAGAAGAGAGAGAGAGAGAGAGGAAAAGAAGAGAGAGAGAGAGAGAGAGAGAGAGAGAGAGGAATAGAAGAGGGAGAGAGAGGAATAGAAGAGGGAGAGAGAGAGAGGCAGGCCAGAGAAGTACAAATACTAAGAAAAGTCTATGATGAGCGTTGGTCTGATGATGAACCAATCTCAGTCTGGAGTTTAAGGGCCGTGCCGTTGTGGGGGGGTCCCGGTGCTGTGGTGGGGTCCCGGTGCTGTGGGGGGGTCCCGGTGCTGTGGTGGGGTCCCGGTGCTGTGGGGGGGTCCCGGTGCTGTGGGGGGGTCCTGGTGCTCTGGGGGGGTCCCGGTGCTGTGGGGGGGTCCTGGTGCTCTGGGGGGGGTCCCGGTGCTGTGGTGGGGTCCTGGTGCTGTGTGGGGGTCCCGGTGCTGTGGGGGGGTCCCGGTGCTGTGGGGGGGTCGGGTAGTAGGACCGTGGTAACTCCACTCTGGGAGTCTTGGGTCTGATCCCCTGGATCCTGCTCCCCTCCTGTCAGGATCTGGTGGCTCCAGTAATGTTGTTACACAGAGAGAAAGAAAGAAAGACAAGAAACAGAAGCTCCAAATGTAGAGTTCCTCCCTTTAACGGGAGAGAGGAAATCCCCTCAGCAGTCTAGGCCTAGAGCAGCTCAACTTAGTGCTCCTATTTTATTCCTAATGAGAAGCTCTATCAAAGAGGAAGCTTTTTAGTCTCCTCTTAAATAAACTAATGGTGTGGGCCCTTCGGACCGAGGCTGCTAGTTGATTCCAGAGTAAAGGAGCCATATGGCTGAAACTCCTGCCTCCTCTTTTACTTTGAAGGACTTTAGGGATTACCAACAGTCCTGCATCCTCAGAGCCAAGGGCTCGTGGAGGGTGAGACCCTTCTAGAAGTTTCTCCATATAGGACGGAGCCTGGTGATGAAGAGTTTTAGATGTGATCAGAAGGATGTTGAATTCTATTCTAGATTTGATGTGAAGCCAGTGTAAGGATGCTAAGACTGGGGAGATGTGCTCTCTTCTTCCAGTTCTGGTTAGTAAACCTGCAGCAGCGTTCTGCTCTAGCTGGAAGATCCTAACAGAGGAGTTTGGACATCCTGACATTAGGGAGTTACAATCATCTCATCTTCAAGTCACAAAGGCAGGAAGCATTTGTTCTGCATCTTTGAAGGACAAGAAGTTTCTCATTTTTGCAATATTCCTTAGATGGAAGAAGGCTGTCCTGGAGACATGTTTAACATGGGACATAAAGGACAGATCCTGATCAGAAATAACACCCAGGTTCCTAATATCACTGTTAGAGGTTAAGGTAATATTATCTAAGGTAATCAGACTATCTGAAAAGTAATCCCTGAGCTTTTTAGGACCTAGGATTAGAACCTCAGTCTTGGATGTGTTGAGCATTAAGAAGTTGATAGACATCCAGGACTTAACGTCCCTGAGGCAGGACTCTAGTTTAACAAGTTGGTCGGCCTGATTGGCTTTAACTGATAAATAGAGCTGAGTATCATCTGCATAACAATGAAAGTTAATGTTGTGTTTCCTAATAATATTTCCGAGTGGTAACATCTAGAGATTAAACAATATGGGTCCGAGGACGGAGCCTTGTGGTACTCCACACAGGACCCCTTCATGTATTGAAGATTTGTTATTTACATGAACAAATTGAAAGCGGTCAGATAAATATGATTTAAACCAGTTTAAGGCTAAGTTTTTAATGCCGACGGTATCTTCTAATCTCCTTAAGAGTATATTATGATGGACAGTATCAAATGCAGTACTAAGGTCCAGAAGAAGTAAAGCAGATAGAAGAGCTCTATCTGAGGCCATTAGAAGGTCATTAGTAACTTTTAGCAGTTTTATAACCCATGAAGGACATTTCCTTCACCCGAGGGACGCTTCAGAAAATGGTGCGCACTGTCCTGAAGGGGTTTCTAGGTGTGCAGCATTAAATAATGCTGCACACCTAGAAATTATGCTGGATGACGTTATCGTTTATGGCCCTTCCAAAGAAAAGCACAAAAAACACCTACAGGCTGTTCTCCTGCAGACGGACGTCGGCCTGCAGATCAACTGGTTCATCTGGTAAAACCAGCGTCCCGTTCCTGGACATCATGTCCCAGGACGACCTGCCCCCAATCCCAGATCACCTGACGGCCATTGTTGAAGTTCCTACTCCAAAGGACAAAGCAGCTCTGCCTTCTTTCCTGGGTTTGACGTCCTGGTTCTCGGAAATGTTTTGCGAGATCCCGAGAAAATTTAAAAAATATATTTATAATTTCTTCTTCTTTTTTTTCCCTCCATGGCCCTTTGGGCGCTCCGTACCAGGTTACATCTTCTGCCTTCACTGGTTTTCTGCAGGAACGCAGTGTTAAACACATTAAAACAAGTGAATATCACCCTCAGGCCGACGGATGTGTGCTGAAAGACGCTAAGCCGGAGGCTGGACAACAGGCCGGAGGCTGGACAACAGGTCGGAGGCTGGACAACAGGCCCGTGGCTGGACAACAGGATGGAGGCTGGACAACAGGACGGAGGCTGGACAACAGGACGGAGGCTGGACAACAGGTCGGAGGCTGGACAACAGGACGGAGGCTGGACAACAGGCCGGAGGCTGGACAACAGGCCGGAGGCTGGACAACAGGCCCGTGGCTGGACAACAGGATGGAGGCTGGACAACAGGACGGAGGCTGGACAACAGGACGGAGGCTGGACAACAGGACGGAGGCTGGACAACAGGACGGAGGCTGGACAACAGGCCCGTGGCTGGACAACAGGCCGGAGGCTGGACAACAGGATGGAGGCTGGACAACAGGACGGAGGCTGGACAACAGGATGGAGGCTGGACAACAGGATGGAGGCTGGACAACAGGACGGAGGCTGGACAACAGGCCCGTGGCTGGACAACAGGATGGAGGCTGGACAACAGGACGGAGGCTGGACAACAGGTCGGAGGCTGGACAACAGGACGGAGGCTGGACAACAGGCTGGAGGCTGGACAACAGGACGGAGGCTGGACAACAGGACAGAGGCTGGACAACAGGACGGAGGCTGGACAACAGGTCGGAGGCTGGACAACAGGACGGAGGCTGGACAACAGGCTGGAGGCTGGACAACAGGCTGGAGGCTGGACAACAGGACGGAGGCTGGACAACAGGCCGGAGGCTGGACAACAGGACGGAGGCTGGACAACAGGCTGGAGGCTGGACAACAGGTCGGAGGCTGGACAACAGGACGGAGGCTGGACAACAGGCTGGAGGCTGGACAACAGGACGGAGGCTGGACAACAGGCCGGAGGCTGGACAACAGGACGGAGGCTGGACAACAGGCTGGAGGCTGGACACAGACTTTAGAGCCATCGTCATATGATTGATTAGCAGAGGCGCTGCAACGGGGTAGGCAACACAGGCAATTGCCTGGGGCCCCTAGCTGAAGGGGCCCCCGAGGGACGGCTGACATCGGTCAATTTCAATGGCAAAATAATGTAACTGCTTTGAGACGCTGCAACGACAGCGCATCGACAATCCCCCTCACGGGGCCCTTTTCAAGTAATCACTGGCTAGGTGCTAGTAGGGGGGCCCCCGAGAGACGGCAGATATCAGCGACACAACTCTAAACCTCCAGGACACGTTACAATGACACATCGAGAACCTCCCTAATGGGGCCCCACTACTACCCCGCATCAATGTGCACTCCTTGTTGTCAAACACACTGAAAATATGAAGCCAACAAATCCCTCAGGACATGAAACGACAAGAAAAAACCAGAAAACAGGATGAAAACAAAAAACATGATTGTGGTAAGTGAGTGTGTGAGCTGTGTGTGTTACATTATTAAAAAGTTAGTCCCAGTTAGTCCCAGACACTTTGTCCTAAACTCCCAGTCGTCCACCATCATCACCAGAAAAGTTCCCTGCACATTTAAGTCTGTGTGAAGTGAATTCAGCCATTTTCCTCTAAACACATTCATAAAGTGTGTGTGTGTGTGTGTGTGTGTGTGTGTGTGTGTGTGTGTGTGTGTATATATATACAGTAAAACCTGCTTAATGATCACTTACATCACTTAATTAATAATCCACTCACTATTTTTACCGTTCATAAAAATATGATCAATCCGTGTTGTTATTCTAACTTTTACAATGAACGGATGAAAACTCCAGTTAAACATGATAATAACAGTCTGCTGTTTACATATGAGCATTTGTTTTCAATAAATCAATTCTTAAACCCAAACAGTCTCAGTTTCTTTCATGTATTTTACCCACTGACTCACTGACTCACTGCTCCACTGACTCACTGACTCACTGCTCCACTGACTCACTGCTCCACTGACTCACTGACTCACTGCTCCACTGACTCACTTCTCCACTGACTCACTGACTCACTGCTCCACTGACTCACTGCTCCACTGACTCACTGCTCCACTGACTCACTGACTCACTGCTCCACTGACTCACTGCTCCACTGACTCACTGACTCACCACTCCACTGACTCACTGACTCACTGCTCCACTGACTCACTACTCCACTGACTCACTGCTCCACTGACTCACTGACTCACTGCTCCACGGACTCACTGACTCACTACTCCACTGACTCACTGCTCCACTGACTCACTGACTCACTACTCCACGGACTCACTGACTCACTGACTCACTGCTCCACGGACTCACTGACTCACTACTCCACTGACTCACTACTCCACGGACTCACTGACTCACTACTCCACTGACTCACTGCTCCACTGACTCACTAACTCACTGACTCACTACTCCACTGACTCACTGACTCACTGCTCCACGGACTCACTGACTCACTACTCCACTGACTCACTGCTCCACTGACTCACTGCTCCACTGACTCACTGCTCCACGGACTCACTGACTCACTACTCCACTGACTCACTGCTCCACTGACTCACTACTCCACTGACTAACTGCTCCACGGACTCACTGACTCACTGCTCCACTGACTCACTACTCCACTGACTCACTGCTCCACTGACTCACTGCTCCACTGACTCACTGACTCACTGCTCCACGGACTCACTGACTCACTACTCCACTGACTCACTACTCCACGGACTCACTGACTCACTACTCCACTGACTCACTAACTCACTGACTCACTACTCCACTGACTCACTGACTCACTATTCCACTGACTCACTGCTCCACTGACTCACTGCTCCACGGACTCACTGACTCACTACTCCACTGACTCACTGCTCCACTGACTCACTACTCCACTGACTAACTGCTCCACGGACTCACTGACTCACTGACTCACTGCTCCACTGACTCACTACTCCACTGACTCACTGCTCCACGGACTCACTGATTCACTGACTCACTGACTCACTGCTCAACGGACTCACTACTCTACTGACTCACTGACTCACTGCTCCACTGACTCACTAACTCACTACTCCACTGACTCACTGACTCACTGACTCACTACTCCACTGACTCACTACTCCACTGACTCACTGCTCCACTGACTCACTACTCCACTGACTTACTGCTCCACGGACTCACTGACTCACTGACTCACTGCTCCACTGACTCACTACTCCACTGACTAACTGCTCCACGGACTCACTACTCCACTGACTCACTGCTTCACGGACTCACGGACTCACTGACTCACTGACTCACTGCTCCACGGACTCACTACTCTACTGACTCACTGACTCACTGCTCCACTGACTCACTACTCCACTGACTAACTGCTCCACGGACTCACTACTCTACTGACTCACTGACTCACTGCTCCACTGACTAACTGCTCCACGGACTCACTACTCCACTGACTCACTGCTCCACGGACTCACGGACTCACTGACTCACTGATTCACTGACTCACTGCTCCACAGACTCACTACTCTACTGACTCACTGACTCACTGACTCACTGCTCCACTGACTCACTGCTCCACTGACTCACTACTCCACTGACTCACTGCTCCACGGACTCACTGACTCACTGCTCCACGGACTCACTATTCCACTGACTCACTGCTCCACGGACTCACGGACTCACTGATTCACTGATTCACTGACTCACTGACTCACTGCTCCACGGACTCACTGACTCACTGCTCCACTGACTCACTGCTCCACTGACTCACTGACTCACTGCTCCACGGACTCACTGACTCACTACTCCACTGACTCACTGCTCCACTGACTCACTGCTCCACGGACTCACTGACTCACTACTCCACTGACTCACTGCTCCACTGACTAACTGCTCCACGGACTCACTGACTCACTGACTCACTGACTCACTGCTCCACTGACTCACTACTCCACTGACTAACTGCTCCACGGACTCACGGACTCACTGACTCACTGATTCACTGACTCACTGCTCCACGGACTCACTACTCTACTGACTCACTGCTCCACGGACTCACTGCTCCACTGACTCACTGACTCACTGCTCCACTGACTCACTGACTCACTGCTCCACTGACTCACTGACTCACTGCTCCACTGACTCACTGCTCCACTGACTCACCACTCCACTGACTCACTGACTCACTGCTCCACTGACTCACTACTCCACTGACTCACTGCTCCACTGACTCACTGCTCCACGGACTCACTGACTCACTACTCCACTGACTCACTGCTCCACTGACTCACTGACTCACTACTCCACAGACTCACTGACTCACTGCTCCACTGACTCACTGCTCCACTGACTCACTGACTCACTGCTCCACGGACTCACTGACTCACTACTCCACTGACTCACTGCTCCACTGACTCACTGACTCACTACTCCACTGACTCACTGCTTCACTGACTCACTACTCCACTGACTAACTGCTCCACGGACTCACTGACTCACTGCTCCACTGACTCACTACTCCACTGACTAAATGCTCCACGGACTCACTGACTCACTGACTCACTGCTCCACTGACTAACTGCTCCACGGACTCACTACTCCACTGACTCACTGCTCCACGGACTCACGGACTCACTGACTCACTGACTCACTGCTCCACGGACTCACTACTCCACTGACTAACTGCTCCACGGACTCACTGACTCACTGACTCACTGCTCCACTGACTAACTGCTCCACGGACTCACTACTCCACTGACTCACTGCTCCACGGACTCACGGACTCACTGACTCACTGCTCCACGGACTCACTACTCTACTGACTCACTGACTCACTGCTCCACTGACTCACTACTCCACTGACTCACTGCTCCACTGACTCACTGCTCCACTGACTCACTACTCCACTGACTCACTGACTCACTGCTCCACTGACTCACTACTCCACGGACTCACTGACTCACTGCTCCACTGACTAACTGCTCCACGGACTCACTGACTCACTGACTCACTGCTCCACGGACTCACTGACTCA
>NC_137641.1:947500-1097500 GCF_963383615.2 Lipophrys pholis | reverse complement strand
GAGGTTTGTACACCGGCAGGAGGTGCACAAGGTTGTGATCTGATCGGCCAAGGGGAGGGAGAGGAGATGGGGGGTATCCCCCCTTGGTGTTGGCATAGAAAAGGTCCAGTATTTTATTGTCTCTGGTGCAGCAGGTGACATATTGTTTGAAGGTGGGCAGAGTAGAGGAAGGAGAGGCATGATTAAAGTCCCCGGTGATGGAGGAGAGCTGTGGGTGGTGTGTCTGCAGCCTGTTTGTGAGCGAGTGCAGGACATCACACGCTGCGTGGGCGTTAGCAGAGGGGAAACGTACGCAGTTATCGCCATAACCTGTGAGAATTCCCGCGTCAGGTAATACGGCCTCATGCTAACCGCTAACAGTTCAATGTCCTTACAGCAGAGTTGTTCTTTAACAGTGATGTGCCGGGATTACACCGTCTATCGTTCACAAACACTGCCAGCCCTCCTCCTTTCCACTTACCACTCTCCTTTGTCCTGTCTCCTGTCAGGTGGAAACCATCCAGCGGAACGTTCTAGTCCGGTGTTAGCTCCGTTAGCCAGGTCTCCGTGAATAGCATCAGGCTACATTCCCGATATTCCCTCTGATGCCGGGTTAGCGCCGCGAGCTCGTCCATCTTGTTTGTAAGGGATCTTACGTTCCCGGTGACGATCGATGGGAGGACGGGTTTGTAGCGTCGCTTCCTGTTGCGGTGTTTTACTCCGGCACGGCCTCCCCGTCTCCTCCTCCTCAGCCCGTTGGGAACATCGGGTCTTTCGCCGGTTAGCTTAGCTGCGTTACCGAGGGCTAACAGCTGATCCCGAGTGTAAACAATAGGACCGCCACAGCGCCTCACATCCGCGGTCACAGGTGTAGCCTGTAAAGTTATTAACATGAGAAAAACCAGGACAGACTTGGCCAGAGTTATATCCATCTTGTGGCAGGATGATTGTCGTCCAAAAAGAAATCCACTAAAAGAACAGTTAGTAGGAGAAAGTAGGAAAAAAGTAGGAAAAAGCCAGGAGCTGTTGTACCGTGCAGCCACTTGGGGAGCACCCGTTGCTGCATGCGGAGTGGCAAGGTAAGTCATCAGGAAAGCCGGGATGGCAGGTTTCAATGGCAAAGACTGTCAGATTGCCATTTGCACATTCTGTTTCAAAACTCTGTTGAAACGTTCAATGGTGCCATTTGCGGCAGGGTACTCAGTGTACTCACTGAGACTCTATGGTGAGCAGCTAGGAAGGCAGCAAAGTCAGCAGATATGGACTGAGAACCATTATCCGTCACAATGGCCTCAGGGTTTCCATGTCTGCTGAAGACAGTGGAGAGGAAGGAGATAACATCCTTGGTGGCGACTGTTGCAGAGAATCCACCGTCTGGCCACTTGCTGGAATAGTCGACCAGAGTGATGGCGTATCGACAGTTCCATGACAATATCGATGGCCAGCTTTTGCCAAGGCTTCTCTGAGAGTTCCACTGGTTGGAGTGGGGCAGGGCGAGGCATGGCGGTCTTGTCATTAGACTGGCAGGGCTGGCATGTATGGATTGTCGAGTGAACTACGTCATCCATCTTTGGCCACCAGTAATACTGTCTCAGGCGTTGCTTTGTACGCACAACACCTTGGTGTGATTCATGTGCCAGGGCCACAACAGTAGCACGCAGTGAGACAGGCACAATCAGGCGTGTACCGCGAAGCGCCAAACAATCTTTCACAGACAGTTCATTGTGTACAATGAAGTATGGGGCAAGATCTGGACTCAGTGCTTTCCCCTGCCTAGGCCAGCCCAGGGTAATCTCCGTGTAGGAAGCAGCAGCAGCCTCGAAGTCAGTAATGGACAGGGCGCCAAGAGCAGTAGTGACTTATGCAACTACTTCTGTAGTTGTGACAACTTTTGCATGTCACTTTGGCAGCAGGGCATGAGGGTGCATTTGCAAGATGATTGTCTGCTCCACATCTGAAGCATTTAGGGGAGGACAGAGCAGCATGAGTAGTACCTGTTGGCGTAGGCAGCTTCTTCTGGGACCGTGGTCTATGCTGCTTCTTTTGCACTGCCTGTACTGGTAAGGTAGGTGTCTCTCCAGCCAGGCGCTTAGCCTGTTCAGCTGCAGACTCCATCTGGGTGGCAATCGTGATAGCTTTGTCTAGAGTGAGGCCAGGCTCCAGCAGCAACCTTTCTTTAATTTGTGCATTGGCGATGGATTCAATAAGCTGATCAGGCAGCATCTCGTCATTTTTATCTCCATATTCACGTGATGTTGCAAGCTCTTGTAAAGCAGCTACATACTGGAGAACAGTCTCACCGGGACCTTGGACTCGTCTTCTGAATGTGTTACGGTCCCCCACCACATTAGTCATTGGTGTGAAATGAGCTGGCAAAGCAGCAACAGCAGAGTCATATGTATCGCCCGTATCTGGCAGTGAGTAGAAGATCCTCTGACCCTCTGTACCAAGGCAGTCCAGAGGCACAGCTCTCCTTCTTCTCGGCTATGGATTCCCTGTAGCATTTATGACCAGGAGATAATTGTCAATTATCTTCAGCCATGTCTTGAAGGGAATAGTAGGCACTCCAGGACAGGACAAAAATTGAGCAGGACATGGGCACACTGGTAGCCATCACCATAAAAGTAGAAAAAATTATAATCTAACTAAAAAATACTCCTCTATGCTTGTAGTATAGCAGGTGGGTTACCTCGTCGTCAATTTGTAGGGATGGATGACGTAATGAAGAAGCAGGAGAGCATGGATTTACTGTATCGATATTTACTCAACAGCATTCCTAACAACAGCACGGCAAAGACTCTTCCTTCCTGTCGCTATACTGGGTGATTCCATCCAGCTTACAGCCTACACTGACACCTAGTGGACAAGCAGTGAAATAACCTCTTGCCAAGTAAGACAATAGAGAACACGACTAGACACACACACACACACACACACACACACACACACACACACACACACACACACACACACACACACACACACACACACACACACACACACACACACACGCACACCAGAACCAATTAACCGATTTACACGTCCCAGGTAAAACTCTTCATTGACTCGGACCCTCATATCCACCAGGTTCAGAGTTGCTATGAGCAGCCAGACCTGTAGGGGGCAGTGTAGCAAATGCATGAAACCTTGATAGCCAATCAGAATCCTGGAAAAAAAACATAGACACAAATTGTGACGTAAATCTCCGCCTTCCCTCTTTAGTTGCAAATGGAGACGGAGTTTTTCTAAATCTCCACGGTAGGTGGAGTTTTCAGGATCAAAGTTAGTGGTGTCCATAGCTGCTTTATGCGTATATATAGAAATATTACCGTTTTGTAAATACCTGGCTACTAGGGTGGAAACGTGGCCTCCGACTTCACAGGGATCAGACGGGAATCAATCCTGACAACCGTCCAATGAAGCGAGGTGCCGACGTCCGGTATGTGGTCTTGAGAAGAAGGTCCTTGGTGACGAGCCAGACCCGCCAGACCCGCCAGACCGGTCCCACCTTGTATTGTGGAGACTGAATGCGACGTCTGTCCACCGACCACTTGAGGGAAGACCCGGTACCCCTCAGAGTCTGGTCGTATCGCTACCAGACGCTATGACTGCGCCAAACCAACGTCAAGGCTGAGGACACTCCCACCTGGACCCAACAGCCACCTAGGGTCCCGATGTGTGGAGGAATCCTCTGATTGGTTAAGGTAATGTTGAACATTTCTATATATTTAAATGGGAATTGGATTAGCCTCTATTGGTCTGTAAGGTTAAAAAAAACAACTGATGAAGGAGCTCAGCTCAGACAGCCTACTGCTGGATTTTGTCAGAGGACGGAGACGACAGTCTGTTTCCTCATGTTACCTGTAACCACAGCCAGTGGGGGGCGCTGTCTCTAAACCTGGACTGGTGAAGTTAACTGATCCACCAGGGACCAAACCGACTGAGTCACGTTTCTGGAGCCACTGAAAGTGAAGTTTTCAGAAATCTGACTTTACAGCGTCACTAAGGACTCAGCCTGGAAAACCAGGAACAGACCTGAAAAACCAGGAACAGGGTCTTGGTTTCCTTAAAACCTGGTTCAATACCTTGTAGTTTGTTGTTTCAAATGAAGACAGTTAGATAAGATATACATTCAGTCACAGAAGCTCCACAACTCCAGTGTCAAAAGAACACAGACTGTATATACAAGTATATATATTTAGATATAAATACACATACTGGAGACCCAGATGAAAAAAATACACATAGTGGCAGAAATATTTACAGTACTTACATTATTGTGTGTGTGTGTGTGTGTGTGTGTGTGTGTGTGTGTGTGTGTGTGTGTGTGTGTGTGTGTGTGTGTGTGTGTGTGTGTGTGTGTGTGTGTGTGTGTGTGTGTGTGTGTGTGTGTGTGTGAGACGTTCTTGGACTGCTGTTGCTGTGAGCATACTAAAAGTTAAGTTGGGGCGGGGTCACATCAGGGCTCAGAGAAAGGCACAGCTGGAGGCTGACTTCTCTGGGAGGAGCGGATCCCCACCCGTTCTAGAACGCTATAGCCCGTTCTAGAACGCTATAGCCCGTTCTAGAACGCTATAGCCCGTTATAGAACTCTATAGCCCGTTCTAGAACTCTATAGCCCGTTCTAGAATGCTAACCCAGTCTAGAATTCCAGCCTGTTCAAGCCCATTCTCCAACTCGAGCCTGTTCTAAAACTCTAGTTAGTTCTTGGACTCTAGCCCATTCTAGGATCCTAACCCAGTCTAGAACTCTGGCCCGTTTGAAGGAGTAACTGAATGTATGGACAACATCTCACAATACTCCAGCAGCAGTTTGTTATCACATGTAGGTATCAACACACACACACACACACACACACACACACACACACACACACACACACACACACACACACACACACACACACACACACACACACACACACACACACACACACACACACACACACACACAGAGAAACTGATTCAGGCCCTGTTTACACGACAACGTTTCCCGTGACAACACCTAATCTGTTAAAAAAAGGAGAGTGTTTCCACTGCAGCAGCGGACACAGAGACAACGGTGTAGTTAGTCTGCTGGGCCACACAGAGACAACGGTGTAGTTAGTCTGCTGGGCCACAGGAGGGCGCTGTTGCTTGATTTTTTTAATGAAACTACACAGATGTGTGCAGAGAACAAAACACTATAAAGGTGAAGAAAAAGGAGAGAAAAAAAGGAGAGAACCTGACATCCTAGTGGACTGATGAGGAACCGGATGATATCAGGGAGAGTCTCAACTATTAGACTACTGATCTGGACCATAAAACTAGAATATGGACCGCGGGTCGTACCGCTACGGGTCGTACCGCTACGGGTCGCACCGCTACGGGTCGCACCTCTACGAGTCGCACCGCTACGGGTCGTACCGCTACGGGTCGTACCGCTACGGGTCGTACCGCTACGGGTCGTACCGCTACGCGGCCACCATGTTTGTGAGGGTGAGGTTGTGTCTCGGAGAGGAGACGTGAGCCAACAGGAGAGGCCACCTTTTTCGTTCTAGAACTCTTGGCCATTTTAGAACTCTCGCCAGTTCTAAGACTCTGACCCGTTCTAGAACTCTAGCCCAGTCTAGAACTCTGTCCCGTTCTTGACCTCCAACCCATTCTAGCAGCTCCTGGTCTCCACACGTCACCTTGAGATGGTCAGCCAGGTGTCCGGAGATGGTTTGTGTGTCGTAGTCTTTCACTGTCCAGGAAGGTTTGGACATCTCATTGTCCCAGTGGTCCGAGGTCTTGGTGTCCTGGAACAGCGGGTTCCTCTTGATGTTGGACTTCAGTGTGATGGGAGTGATGTGCTTCTCCAGGTATCTGTCCACCAACACAGGACGGTCCTGCAGGAAGAGACCTGGCCGGACATCGCGCTCTGACTGTGGAAACAGACGGAATCCTTTTCAGCTCTTTGTCCTCACATCAGTGAGAATTTAAAATCTACTGACAATGTTCACAACTAGCAGTGAAAGAAGTCTCTAAATGTCAAAAGATTCTCACTGGATATTTTCCAAAAAGTTTCACAAGAGTGTGAGAAAGTGAAAGAAACGGTTGGTGAATATAGTAGTGAACAGCACTCCATCTTCCAGTGAAGCAACAACTTCTTCTTCTTTGAAGTTGTATTACCGCCCCCTGCTGGTTGGAGCTAGGCTTTACGTTCCCCACTGCTCTACTTAGACTCTCCAATGTGTTCAGTTCCTCCATCATGTTTCCTTCAGCAACTGAGTCCTGAGTTTTCTGACAAAGGTTCCTGCCCCAGTTGTATTTGTTCTATTGTTCTATTGGTCTCTGTTTGTTCTATTGGTCTATTGGTCTCTGTTTGTTCTATTGGTCTCTGTTTGTTCTATTGGTCTCTGTTTGTTCTATTGTTCTATTGGTCTCTGTTTGTTCTATTGGTCTCTGTTTGTTCTATTGTTCTATTGGTCTCTGTTTGTTCTATTGGTCTCTGTTTGTTCTATTGTTCTATTGGTCTCTGTTTGTTCTATTGGTCTCTGTTTGTTCTATTGTTCTATTGGTCTCTGTTTGTTCTATTGGTCTATTGGTCTCTGTTTGTTCTATTGTTCTATTGGTCTCTGTTTGTTCTATTGGTCTCTGTTTGTTCTATTGTTCTATTGTTCTATTGGTCTCTGTTTGTTCTATTGTTCTATCCGGATCACTGACAGTCAATCTAGTCCACAGTCACACACAGAACCAGATGAAACCTAACCATTACACACCTGGAGGTACAGCCTGTTCTGCCAGGTTCTCTGAGACGACATGACAGCTCCCAGCTGGAACAGGCCCCGAGCCGCCGGCAGCGTCCTCACATCCTGCTGGAACAGGCCCCGAGCCGCCGGCAGCGTCCTCACATCCTGCTGGAACAGGCCCCGAGCCACCGGCAGCGTCCTCACATCCTGCTGGAACAGGCCCCGAGCCACCGGCAGCGTCCTCACATCCTGCTGGAACAGGCCCCGAGCCACCGGCAGCGTCCTCACATCCTGCTGGAACAGGCCCCGAGCCACCGGCAGCGTCCTCACATCCTGCTGGAACAGGCCCCGAGCCGCCGGCAGCGTCCTCACATCGAGCTGCAGGAACTTCTGAGGGTCGTTGTTGTTGGGCAGCACAGAGACGTCCATGATGATGGTCTGATACACTGGAACTGAAGAGCCAACACACACACACACACACACACACACACACACACACACACACACACACACACACACACACACACACACACACACACACACACACACACACACACACACACACACACACACACACACACACACACACACACACACACACACACACACACACACACACACACACACACACACACACACACACACAGTGCTCAGTAATTATTCATGGGGAGCGAGTTTCTGCTTCAGAGGGTTGAGGTTCTCACTTACAGGTGTTTGTTTTCTGAACTGACCTGACTGAAGGGCGAGACAGAGACAGAGACAGAGACAGAGAGAGAGAGAGAGAGAGAGAGAGAGAGAGAGAGAGAGAGAGAGAGAGAGAGAGAGAGAGAGAGAGAGAGAGAGAGAGAGACAGAGACAGAGACAGAGACAGAGACAGAGAGAGAGAGAGACAGAGACAGAGACAGAGACAGAGACAGAGACAGAGAGAGAGAGAGAGAGAGAGAGAGAGAGAGAGAGACAGAGACAGAGACAGAGACAGAGACAGAGACAGAGAGAGAGAGAGAGAGAGAGAGAGAGAGAGAGAGAGAGAGAGAGACAGAGACAGAGACAGAGACAGAGACAGAGACAGAGACAGAGACAGAGAGAGAGAGAGACAGAGACAGAGACAGAGACAGAGACAGAGAGAGAGAGAGAGAGAGAGAGAGAGAGAGAGAGAGGGAGGGAGAGAGAGGGAGAGATAGAGACAGAGACAGAGAGAGAGAGAGATTTTTTTTTATTTTTAAAAACACTTTTATTTACACCATTTTGTCAGAAAACAGTGACATTGTGCATCAGAGCTTTATAAAATCATTTATGTTAAAAAATGTGCAAATTGCAGTTCATTGTTTTCCGTCCAGCACAGAATGTTTTTAAAACCCCAGACCTCTTTAAAAGCATTCAAATCATTGTTTTATTTAAAAAAACGGTATTCAAGCCAGAGTCTGGATTTGATGTTGACTCGCCACACTTCTATGACATCCTGCCCTTCTCTGTTCTCCACCTTGTTCCTCCTGCTGACATATATGGCCATCTTTGCCTCACCTGAGAGGAAGTTCAGGAGCTGCCATTTTGCTTTTGTACTCTTTTTATAGCCTGCTCCCATGATAAAAATCCTCTGAGTAAAAACAACACTAAAAAGAGTAAAAACCATTGTTAAAAGGGTGAAGAAATCTGAAAGTCTCTTACACTCCATAAAAACATGATAAATAGTTTCTTTTTTAGTGCAAAATGGGCAAGTGTTTAAAACAGCAGGATTAATAACAGAGATAAAGTGTTTAAAACAGCAGGGTTAATAACAGATAAAGTGTTTATAAAGTGTTTAAAACAGCAGGGTTAATAACAGATAAAGTGTTTAAAACAGCAGGGTTAATAACAGAGATAAAGTGTTTATAACAGCAGGGTTAATAACAGAGATAAAGTGTTTATAACAGCAGGGTTAATAACAGATAAAGTGTTTATAAAGTGTTTAAAACAGCAGGGTTAATAACAGATAAAGTGTTTAAAACAGCAGGGTTAATAACAGATAGTGTTTAAAACAGCAGGGTTAATAACAGAGATAAAGTGTTTAAAACAGCAGGGTTAATAACAGATAAAGTGTTTAAAACAGCAGGGTTAATAACAGAGATAAAGTGTTTATAACAGCAGGGTTAATAACAGATAAAGTGTTTATAAAGTGTTTATAACAGCAGGGTTAATAACAGATAAAGTGTTTAAAACAGCAGGGTTAATAACAGATAGTGTTTAAAACAGCAGGGTTAATAACAGATAGTGTTTAAAACAGCAGGGTTAATAACAGAGATAAAGTGTTTAAAACAGCAGGGTTAATAACAGATAAAGTGTTTAAAACAGCAGGGTTAATAACAGATAAAGTGTTTAAAACAGCAGGGTTAATAACAGATAAAGTGTTTATAACAGCAGGGTTAATAACAGAGATAAAGTGTTTATAACAGCAGGGTTAATAACAGATAAAGTGTTTATAAAGTGTTTATAACAGCAGGGTTAATAACAGATAAAGTGTTTAAAACAGCAGGGTTAATAACAGAGATAAAGTGTTTATAACAGCAGGGTTAATAACAGATAAAGTGTTTATAAAGTGTTTATAACAGCAGGGTTAATAACAGATAAAGTGTTTAAAACAGCAGGGTCAATAACAGAGATAAAGTGTTTAAAACAGCAGGGTTGCTGACAGAGATAAAAGCATTGGAAGCGATCGCACCGTGTAAAATCCTCCACTGAAGGTCTCCAGTTGGTTTCTTTAGGGGGGGTTTATATAAGATCCTCCACTGGGGACCGGGTCCACCCTGACCCAGTCTTTGCGACCACACAGTGGGGGGTCTGTTGCTCAGTCCACCCTTGTGGATGCTCTTCACACAGTTCCGATAAAAAATCCGTTTGCCTGCCTTGTGCAACGACAGTCTCTCGGGCTGTGTGATTTCTAGGAGGGGACCGGACAATCCCCCCAGCCCCGGGCTCAGCAGGACCTCGGGGAGGACCAGGACAATCCCCCCAGCCCCGGGCTCAGCAGGACCTCGGGGAGGACCAGGACAATCCCCCCAGCCCCGGGCTCAGCAGGACCTCAGGGAAGGGGTCTGCAGCGTCCGGGGAGAGTTCTCCTTCGCTGTATCTCCTCAGGGGGCTCCTGTCTCTGGCCCTGAGTGTCGTCCTCCAGGTCTCCAGGAGCCTCTGGGACACCCGGACAGACTGCAGCTTCAGTCGAGAGCCCAGGGCCTGGGCGTCGCTCAGGTCCGGCCCCACAGCATCCACAAGCTGACCCACGGTGAGGGTCCCAGACTGGATCAGCCTTCCCCAGACCAGGAGTTGTTGTTCCGCTGATGTCCAGTCTGGCTCCGTGGATCAGGGGTTCTTTCAACAGCCACTGCAGAGAGTCGCTTTCAGGAACCTTCTATGTGTGAATAAAGCCCAGCATTTAAAAATACTTTGATAAAAAGGAGGAAACCCCTTGAGATTTAGGAATTTAGAATCAGTTAAGAACAGAACATTATCCAACCCCAACTTACTGACACACCTCAGGATGCAGCTGGCCACACCCCTCAGGATGCTGCTGGCCACACCCCTCAGCATGCTGCTGGCCACACCCCTCAGGATGCAGCTGGCCACACCCCTCAGGATGCTGCTGGCCACACCCCTCAGGATGCAGCTGGCCACACCCCTCAGGATGCTGCTGGCCACACCCCTCAGGATGCTGCTGGCCACACCCCTCAGGATGCAGCTGGCCACACCCCTCAGGATGCTGCTGGCCACACCCCTCAGGATGCTGCTGGCCACACCCCTCAGGATGCAGCTGGCCACACCCCTCAGGATGCTGCTGGCCACACCCCTCAGGATGCTGCTGGCCACACCCCTCAGGATGCAGCTGGCCACACCCCTCAGGATGCAGCTGGCCACACCCCTCAGGATGCAGCTGGCCACACCTCTCCACATCAGATCTGCCGGGCCTGTGAGGAACCTCTGCAGGAACTGGAGTCTAAAAGTGGCAGTCTGGCTGGCCAAGTGGACAAGGCCCTGACCCCCCTCCTCTCTGTCTAAAAACAGCGCCCCCTGTGGCACCCAGTGCAGACCATGCCAGAAGAAATCCATCATTTTCTTTTGAATTTGAGTCAGGAGGCCTGGAGGAGGGTCTGCACTGGTGAGCCGATGCCACAGCTGAGATGCTACCAGGTTGTTTAAAACTAGAACCCTACCTCGGAGGGACATCTTGAGGAGGAGCCACCTCCACTTGGAGAGCTGTCCCTCCATCTTGTCCATGACGGTCTCCCAGTTCTTCTGAACAAAATGTTCTTTACCCACATGTATCCCTAAATATTTAAAACCATCTTTTTTCCATGTTAAATTCTGGGGAAGAACTGAGAGACCGCCATGCCGCCTGCCGACAGCGAGGGCTTCACTTTTTCCCCAGTTGACCCTGATGTCACATTAAAATCCCTTATTATCTTACTTAAAAGGTCTATTTGTTCTTGGCTCCTGATAAAAACAATAAGATCATCTGCATAAGCAGATAAAATTACACCTTCACTAAAACCCGGTAAAAACAGACCCCCTAAACTAGAAGGTTGCTTATTGAGGAGGGGTTCCAGGGAGAGTGCATAGAGCATCCCAGACAGAGCGCAGCCCTGCCTGACACCTCTACACACTCTAAAAGGAGCACACAGACTGCCGTTAAACTTCAGCACACTCTCAATGTCTCTGTACAGCACCTTGATCCTAGCTATGAAACCAGAACCCGAAGCTTTCCATGACCCTCCAAAGGACGTCGTGTTCAACGCGGTCAAAAGCCTTTTCCTGGTCTACTGAAATTAGACCAGCATCTATGTCCAAAGAACTAGAGACTTCCAAAATATCACGAATCAGGTGGACGTTGTCCACCATGGACCTGCCAGGGACACAGTAGGTCTGGTCCCGGTGGAGGACCTGCTCCATAACTCTCCCCAGCCTGGAGGCCAGTACTTTGGACCAGGGACACAGTAGGTCTGGTCCCGGTGGAGGACCTGCTCCATAACCCTCCCCAGCCTGGAGGCCAGTACTTTGGACAGGAGTTTGTAGTCCACACAGAGCAAAGACACAGGACGCCAGTTTTTGATGTCCTGCAGGTTCCCTTTTTTAGGGAGCAGAGTGAGGACTGCCCTCCTGCAGGACACTGGCATGGAACCAGAGGCCAGACACTCATTAAATACGTCCAGGACATCCTTACCTAGGATTTCCCAGAACGTTTTATAAAACTCAGCGGTGAGCCCGTCAATCCCAGGAGACCTGCCCGTTGACATCGCCTGCAGTGCCGCCCGCAGCTCCTGCATTTCCAGGCAGGCCTCCAGCTGTTTGTTGGTCTCCTCGGAGACTTGAGGCAGTCCCCGCAGGAACCCCTCCAGGAGACCATGCTCCTCCTCGGAGACTTGAGGCAGTCCCTTCAGGAACCCCTCGAGGAGACCTTGCTCCTCCTTGTACTCACTCCGGTACAGGGACACGTAGAAGCTCACCGCTCTCCTTCGCATATGGCTTGGTTCTGAGATCTCCTGCCCCAGGTCTGAGAGCAGTGGACCACTTTCCCCTGACCGTTCTTTTTTTCCAGGCTGAAGAAGAAGCTAGAGGGAGCGTCCGTCCCAGAGATGGTTTGGTACCGGGACCGGACCAATGCGTCCTGCACTTTAACATTCAGCAGGTCGTCTGAAGACATTTTTTTTCTTTTGAGGCTTTCAATATAACCTCGATCTCCTGTGGACTCATTTAGATGTTCCAGTTCCACTATCTCGGTCTCTAGATGCTTCATAGACCTGGTGATGTCACCTGTGACATTTAGGGTGTGCTGCTGACACAGGAGTTTGATCTGAGTCTTACCGTGGTCCCACCACTGCCTAAGACTGCTAAAATCCCCTTCCTCTCTAAAAACCTCCAAACAAACATTAAAGCCTCTAAAGCTTCTATCAAAGGTTAAAACTGAATTAAAATGCCAGTAGGCGCTTTTAGGTAAAACATTTCTGATAAAAATACTATTTAAAAGTAAACAATGATCAGTAAAACCAATAGGTGAAATATCAGACTTCTTAAAGACATTAAAATGATGTTTAAAACTATAAATACGATCTAACCTGGCTGAGGAGACCCTGCTCTCTCTAAAGTGGGACCAGGTGTGCTGTGGACAGTCAGGATGTGTCCTTCTCCAGACGTCCACTATGTCCTGAGAGTGGACCAGCTACCTTAAGGCTGGACCATCCTTCTCCAGACGTCCACTATGTCCTGAGAGTGGACCAGCTACCTTAAGGCTGGACCATCCTTCTCCAGACGTCCACTATGTCCTGAGAGTGGACCAGCTACCTTAAGGTTGGACCATCCTTCTCCAGACGTCCACTATGTCCTGAGACCAGCTACCTTAAGGTTGGACCATCCTTCTCCAGACGTCCACTATGTCCTGAGAGTGGACCAGCTACCTTAAGGCTGGACCATCCTTCTCCAGACGTCCACTATGTCCTGAGAGTGGACCAGCTACCTTAAGGCTGGACCATCCTTCTCCAGACGTCCACTATGTCCTGAGACCAGCTACCTTAAGGTTGGACCATCCTTCTCCGGACGTCCACTATGTCCTGAGAGTGGACCAGCTACCTTAAGGTTGGACCATCCTTCTCCAGACGTCCACTATGTCCTGAGAGTGGACCAGCTACCTTAAGGCTGGACCATCCTTCTCCAGACGTCCACTATGTCCTGAGAGTGGACCAGCTACCTTAAGGTTGGACCATCCTTCTCCAGACGTCCACTATGTCCTGAGACCAGCTACCTTAAGGTTGGACCATCCTTCTCCAGACGTCCACTATGTCCTGAGAGTGGACCAGCTGCCTTAAGGCTGGACCATCCTTCTCCAGACGTCCACTATGTCCTGAGAGTGGACCAGCTGCATTAAGGCGTGCTGAGAGGCTGGATGAGGCTCTGCATGGTTGCGGTCTAATGCCGCGTCTTCTGTACAATTAAAATCTCCACCCAGAAACAAATAGTCCTCCGACCCACACCCACTGACCACCTCACTTAACTTGAGGACAAACTGCTTCCTCTCTGCACCGGCCGGGGGGTGGGAGTGGGGGGGTGGGGGTAACAGTTAATAAAGACTCATTTAAAATGGTGGAACTGAGCTTTGATTAAAAGCAACCTCCCCTGTACACAGTGCTGGACCTCCAGTGAGTTGGGGTTAAAAGCCCTGGAGAAGAGGAGGCCCACTCCTCCACTGAGAGGAGGGTGGAGGCTCTACATGCCCTCTTCCACTGAGAGGAGGGTGGAGGCTCTACATGCCCTCTTCCACTGAGAGGAGGGTGGAGGCTCTACATGGCCTCCCCTTTCCATTCCCTCCTCCACTCAGCTTCATTACTAAAATCACTGTGGGTTTCCTGAAGGAACAGGACGTCTATCTTTTTAAGTGTGGCTGTCTCATAGATTGCTGGTCTTTTTCTCAGATCTCGGCTCCGTTCACATTTAAAATACCCAGTTTAAAAACATCCATGATAAAAGAGATGTTTAAAACTAGGATAAAAACAAATACATTAATTAAAACAGACTTGGCTGTCAGCATCATCATCTCACAGTTGTTTGTCTTTCAGCACAAGTTTCCTTAGTCTGTCCCTCCTGTCCTGTGAGGCCAGACTCCTGTCCTGTGAGGACAGACTCCTGTTCTGTGAGGACAGACTCCTGTCCTGTGAGGCCAGACTCCTGTCCTGTGAGGACAGACTCCTGTTCTGTGAGGACAGACTCCTGTCCTGTGAGGACAGACTCCTGTCCTGTGAGGACAGACTCCTGTTCTGTGAGGACAGACTCCTGTCCTGTGAGGACAGACTCCTGTCTGCTGCTCAGATGGAGTCTGGCCCAAACAATAAAAAGACTGAGGTCTGGGAAGTGGTCCTCTACTTTTACCCCGTGTTGGTTTTTTGTTTGTTGTAAAAACATCTTATATTTTCCTGCACTGTACGGTACTTTGGTTTTTTGAGAACTGTTAAAAGAAATGTCACTGTTATCTGATGCATATTCGTTTCCACTGTCTTCTGGGGGGGTCCCCCAGTGTCCCTGACCCCCCAGTGTCCCTGACCCCCCAGTGTCCCCACAGCTTTTCTTTGTTTCACTCTTTTTTTCTCTTCCTCCTCCTTTTTGCAGGTTTATTTTTTCCAATTTTTTCTTCCTCCATCTCTGCCTCCTCCACCTTTTCTGCCTTGCTGCTCCCTCCTGTCTCCTCCACCTGTTCATCTCTGCTGCTCCTTTCTGCCTCCTCCACCTGTTCATCTCTGCTGCTCCTTTCTGCCTCCTCCACCTGTTCAGCTCTGCTGCTCCTTTCTGCCTCCTCCACCTGTTCAGCTCTGCTGCTCCTTTCTACCTCCTCCACCTGTTCATCTCTGTTGCTCCTTTCTACCTCCTCCACCTGTTCATCTCTGCTGCTCCTTTCTACCTCCTCCACCTGTTCTGCCTTGTTGCTCCCTCCTGCCTCCTCCACCTGTTCAGCTCTGCTGCTCCTTTCTGCCTCCTCCACCTGTTCAGCTCTGCTGCTCCTTTCTGCCTCCTCCATCTGTTCATCTCTGCTGCTCCTTCCTACCTCCTCCACCTGTTCTGCCTTGCTGCTCCCTCCTGCCTCCTCCACCTGATCAGCTATGTTGCTCCTTCCTTCTCCTTCCTCCTCTCTTTCCTGCTCCACATCTGGCTCACTCTTTTTATCAACCCCTTTTTTTTCTTTTTTTCTTTTTTCTCCTCCACCTCACCACTGATATTTACATTTCTTTCATCCACGCTGCATTCAGTGTCATTCACTCCTCCTTCCTCTCCAGCTCCACCCGACATACTCTCCTCACTCACGCTCACATTCACACCTCCACCCGGTGTATTTACCCTCCTCACCCCGTGCTTGATGCTCTCCTGGTCGGTCACAGCAGCGCGTCTCCTCGGGTTTTACCGAGGAGACGCGATTGGCCGCTCGGACTGAGCCCCAGCCACCGCGTCTCCCGGGAGCCCGGATTGCGGAGCCACCAGCGGGGGGGGACCCCCCAGACGGAGGCCCGCGGCCCCGGCATCGGGGCAGCGGCAGCCGTGGCAGCAGCGCCACGGGACTCCGCGGAACCGGGCTGAGCCGACTCAGCCCGCCGCGGACAGGACTTCACCGTGTGTCCCTCCTCACCACAGCCGAAGCATTTCATGCCAGCTGAGCTCGCGAAGACAACGTAGTCATAATCATTTCCTCTCACACGGAACCTGAGGTTGAGCTCCTCATTCCGGTTATTGAGTATCATAAATACTTGTCTTCTGAAACAGATTGCGTGTTTCAGCAGCGGAGACTTAATTCCAGACAGGATTTCCTTATAGCCAGACACCACTTTTCCAAATCTGGAAAGCTCCTTAGTCAAGAGCTCATCTGGAGCATAAGGAGGGACGTTGGACAGGATCACCCGGACAGCAGGCTGGACCTGGACCAACCTGTCCAGCACGGTGATTCCTGTCTCCACAACGGAGTTGGCCTTCTCCACCCGGTCCATAAAGATCACCACGGCGCCGTTCATCCGGGCCGCCGCCTTCACGCTGCTGTACCCGACCTTCTCCCCCACAGCCAGAGCAACCTGCTCCACCTGCTCCACCTGCTGTACCCGACCTTCTCCCCCACAGCCAGAGCAACCTGCTCCACCTGCTGTAGCTGACCTTCTCCCCCACAGCCAGAGCACCCTGCTCCACCTGCTCCACCTGCTGTACCCGACCTTCTCCCCCACAGCCAGAGCAACCTGCTCCACCTGCTCCACCTGCTGTAGCTGACCTTCTCCCCCACAGCCAGAGCACCCTGCTCCACCTGCTCCACCTGCTGTACCCGACCTTCTCCCCCACAGCCAGAGCACCCTGCTCCACCTGCTCCACCTGCTCCACCTGCTGTACCCGACCTTCTCCCCCACAGCCAGAGCACCCTGCTCCACCTGCTCCACCTGCTCCACCTGCTGTACCCGACCTTCTCCCCCACAGCCAGAGCAACCTGCTCCACGCTGCAGGGGAAAGGTGTTGAGATGCGGATCCCGTGTTTGCAGGTGAGTTTCCTCAGCTCGGACGACATGGCCTCAGCCAGTCGCCGGCAAACACGGAGCAACGCAAACCCACCGAAACCCCGAGAAAGAAGGAAACAAAACCAAAAGTGCTCTGTGATTATTAAACTATGGTGCTTGTGAACATTAACAAGAAAAAATTACAGAAAAAAACGTGACAAACGCTCCCAGCATGCACAGAGAGAGAGAGAGAGAGAGAGAGAGAGAGAGAGAAAGAGACAGAGAGACAGAGACAGAGACAGAGACAGAGAGAGAGAGAGAGAGGGAGAGATAGAGAGAGAGAGAGAAAGAGACAGAGAGACAGAGACAGAGACAGAGACAGAGAGAGAGAGAGAGAGGGAGAGATAGAGAGAGAGAGAGAGAGACAGAGACAGAGACAGAGAGAGAGAGACCTTTGACCTTTAACAGTTCTTTATTTTCACTTTTTTTTTACACAAAAAGAACACTCATAAACAGGCGATGAGAACTAATCTATTTACAGCACACACACACACACACACACACACACACACACACACACACACACACACACACTAGAAATGCAGTTGCAGTTCTTCATGCTCTATGGCACACAGAACACCACCAACAGTCCAAACAGAAACAAATTCTTTCAAGTCCGATACTTGTTTATGGAAGGTGAACTCCACCCTGAGTGGAGCAGCCACCAGGCCTCTGAACATCTGCAGAGCATCATCAGACCCTGCACCTTGGCTTCTGTTGCGCCGTGACAACCAGATGCCCATTTTTGCCTGTCCTATCAGGAAGTTGACAAGGCAGATGTTCCTACGTTGGGTTGCAGAGTATTTTGGTCCAAATATGAAAAGGCCACCATGAAAGACATGACCTAATTGGGTCAACCACTGCTGCAGCAGAGCAAAGAGGGAGGTCAGTCTCCGACAGTGTAGCCAGAGGTGATCCAGGGTTTCCTCGGCTTGGCAGAAGACACACCGACTGTCAGTTTGGGGATTGAGTCGTGCCACATGTCTGTTTGTGGCCACGGCCCCATGTACCACCCTCCACTGGAGATCCGCAGTGCGTTTCTCTATGGGGGCTTTGTACAGGGACCTCCAGCTGCCTCTGGGTGAGGACCCTGGTGCCAACATCCCAGACCACCGGGACTCCTGGACACCAGTCAGAGACGCACAATTTATGACTTTTACTGTGATTATGTAGAGGTCCTTCTTCTGCAGTTGGGAAAACTTAGAGAGTTTTGGTGTTGAGAAGGAGAGAAGAAGTCCATTGTCCACCTCCTGCTCCCTGACCGCAGCACTGATGGACAGCTGAGGGAAAGACGAAGGTTGTGGCTCTTTGGTCGGTTGGTGTTTCCTTCCCCAGAGCCTCCCTGAAGGAACCAGGTAGAGCTCTCACCACCTCCTCCAGCAGTTTCTCCACCAGTCTTTGTGATTTGAGCCCAGTCTCTTGGGTCAACCTGGCTGCAGTCTTCCACTGTCCCACCGTCCTCAGGTCGCCCAGCTTGGTCAGACCAGCTGATGTTAGGGTCCTCTGTATGGTCGGGGAGCGGAGGAGCCTGGCTTGGATCATGGGGTTGTGGAACAGTGGCTCTTCTCTTACGTTGCCACACACCTGGGAAGAGTCTCTCTGGGCAGTGAAAACAGTCCTCCAGGCTCTCAGGACAGACTGGTAGAAGACTGATGTGCTTGATGGATCCACTTCAGCCAGGTCGAGGAGGAACAGATGTTTATTGTAGTGGAGGTTTCCGACTCTTCCCAGCAGTACAGATGCTGTTTCTGTCCATAGCTGTTCCTGGTGGTACAGGTGGTGCTGTGCGGTCAGGAGACGGAGGGTCTTCAGGCGGCTCTGGATGTCGATTAGCCCCTGACCTCCCTCAGACAGAGGAAGGTACAGGACTGAAGCTCTGGTCCAGTGAGCTCCGCCCCAGAAGAAGTTCACCAGTCTGCTCTGTATATCTTTGATCAGGGCTGCAGGAGGCTCCAGCACAGTGAAGCGGTGCCAGAGCATTGAAGCGGCCAAGTTGTTAACAACCAAAGTCCTCCCCCTGTAAGACAGCTGTGGCTGGACCCAAGTCCATCGAGACAATTGGGCACTGACTCTCTCCGCCAAACCTTCCCAGTTCTTCTTTTGGAAGTCGCTGGTTCCTAGAAAAACGCCCAGACACTTCACTCCCTCCGTGCTCCACTGCAGCCCAGCAGGTAGAGTTGGCTGCTGATTGTTCCACTGCCCCAGGAGAAGCCCTTCACACTTGGTCCAGTTCACCTTGGCTGAGGAGGCCTTCTCGTACAAGGTGAGTTTGCTTTGCAGGGTCTGGATGTCTGTTCTGTGGGTGATGAAAACTGTTATGTCATCAGCATAAGCTGATAGCACAACAGTTCCCCCACTTCCTGGAATTGAAAGGCCTGGCAGACTGCTCCTGAGTTGAGCCAAGAGGGGCTCAATGGCGATGCTGTATAGCATCCCGGACAGAGGACAGCCCTGCCTGGTCCCTCTCTGAACAGGGACCGGTCGGCTCAGCCCCCCTCCAACTTTCATCAGTACAGTGGCTCCTGTGTAGAGTAATTTAATCCAAGAAATAAATTTTCTCCCAAAACCAAAAGAACAAAGTGTTTTAAATAAATAAAGGTGATCAACTCTATCAAAAGCTTTCTCCTGGTCAATGGAGAACAGTCCTACTTTTAGCTCCTGTGAGTGTGAAATGTCAATAATGTCTCTCATCAAAAATATATTGTCCATGATGCTTCGTTCCGGGACGCAGTATGTTTGTCCCACTGTGATGACGTTGTCCAGGCAGTCTTTTAGTCGATTGCCGATGCATCTGGCTATTATTTTATAGTCTGTGCAGAGGAGTGAGACGGGCCTCCAGTTCTTCAGCAGGCCCAGATCTCCTTTCTTGGGCAGCAGGGTCAGGACGGCCCTCGTGCAGCTCAAAGGCAACAGTCCAGTGTCCAAGCAGTAGTTCAGGACCTGGAACAGGTCTTCCCCCAGCAGAGTCCAGAAACTGCTGTAGAACTCTGTAGGGAGGCCATCGATCCCGGGAGACCGTCCACAGCTGAGCTGCTGGAGCGCCGTGGACATCTCTTCAAGGGAGAAGCTGGACTCCAGCGAGGCTGATATGGACTCCTCCAGCCGTGGGAGCCCCTCCAGGATCTGGTCCACGTTACCAGGGTCGCAGGTCTCTGCACTGAACAGGTCTGAGTAGAAACTGATGGCCAGCTTCCTCATCTCAGAGGGGTCTGTTGTTATTGTTCCATTGCTATGTTTGAGGTGTGTCATCATATTATTGTTCCTGGGTTTTCTTTCTAATTTGAAGAAGTAGCGGGTCGGAGCATCTATTTCTTTAATTGAGGTGATTTGGTTTTTGAGTAAAGCCCCTTTTGCTTGCTTTTGTGTGGAGGAAAGTATTTAAAGCTTTCTTCCTGCCAGGTAAGGTTCTATTGCTCTCTGTTCCTTTACTAATTTCTTCTTCCAAAGTGCTAATTTCCTTTTCTAGACGATGGAGATGGTCTTTTTGTGTTTGTGTCCTGTGTGCGGTGTACTGCCTGCAGAAAAGTTGAATTTGGGTTTTCCCCACCTCCCACCATTTGGCCAAACTCACAAAGTCCAGTTTCCTCCGTCTCCACTGAGTCCAGAAGACGGCAAAGGCCTGACAGAAGGACGTGTCCTGTGTGAGCTGGATGTTAAAAGTCCAATATGGAGGTCGGTGTGGGCGTGTTTGCATTGAGAGATCTGTGACGAGTAGATGGTGATCAGAAAAACCTATAGGTGTGATGGTGGACTGGACCAGACGGTTATTATGTGTTTTCTTAATGTAAATCCGGTCCAGTCTGGCTGCACTGACTCTGCTGTCTGTGGCCTTTACCCAGGTGTATTACCTGTCTGTAGGGTGGAGGGTCCTCCAGGCGTCTATCAGGTCATTCTCAGTTAGGATGGTGGAAAGGGCGGATGCTGATGGTGGGTGTGGTTCCTGTGTGTTCCTGTCAGAGTCTGGATGGGTGGAGCAGTTCCAGTCTCCTCCTATGATTATAAATGAACTGCTGTTAAGTTGTTTCAGTTCAGTGTTTAGTTTCTGAAAGAGTCGAACACGGTTGGCCCCGGTGTTATGGGCGTAGATGTTGATGAAGGTGAAAACGGTTCCTTTTATTTTTGCCTGCACCACCTGAGCCCTACCCTGCTCCACCTGGAACCTACACCACCTGAGCCCTACCCTGCTCCACCTGGAACCTACACCACCTGAGCCCTACCCTGCTCCACCTGGAACCTACACCACCTGAGCCCTACCCTGCTCCACCTCGCAGGATGAAATGTCTGTAGGACACAGGTGAGGTGAGAACAACACCGCGACTCCTGCACTGAAATTAGTGCCTGACTGAAGAGGGTTTCTCCTCTCCAGCCCAGGAGCCAGTCTTTTTCATTATCAAGTGAGCTGTGTGTCTCCTGGAGGAGGAAGACATCTATTTTTTTGTCTTTGCACAGCTCTGATATTAGTGCTCTCCTTTCTCTGTCTCTCCCTCCGTTCACATTTAGTGTAGCAACTCTGAGAGTCTCCATGAGAAGAGAAAGGGAGAGCAGGACAGTGAACCACCACCAGTGAGGAAACAACACCTTCAGAATAAGAGTCATTTTTTACTGTTTTTGTGTTTCAGGAAGGAGTCTTCCTCTCCTTTCCTTCCTCAGTTTGGTCAGTATTTTTTTTAGTCGATATTGTTTCTGTTTACTGAGTTCCTCAGTGCTGGCCTGTTTTGTCATTTTTAGAACCGAACTGATAAATTTGTCCACATCTGAAAAGAAATCCTTCACGTCCACTGATTGTCCAAATGTCTTGTCAAGAAAGTCATTTATTTCTTGTATGGTGTCTGAGGTTGAGTCATCCTGAGAAGGAAAATCAGAGAACTGGGAGAGGGAGTCGTCGTCTTCTATGTCGTCCTCCAGTTGCTGTTCTGTCTGGTCACAGGTGTCAGGTGTGTGTGTGTTTGTGTGTGTGTTAGGATTCTCAGTGTCAAGTGGGTGTATGTGTGTGTGGAAATATTCAGCAGTGTGGGGTGTGTGTGTGCTGGGGTTGATATGGGGTGTGTGTGTGTGTGTGTTTGTGTTTGTGCTGGAGCTGTCAGTGTCAGGTATGTGTGTGTGTGTGTGTGTGTGTGTGTGTGTGCATCGGGGATGTCAGTTTGCTCTGTGTGTGTTACAGTTTCCGTCTGTCCATTGTCTTCTACAGTGTGTGTGTCTTTGTTTTTCTTGTCTACGTTTATTTCCCTGTCGTCCTGGAACTTTCTTTTATTCCTATTCAGTGGAGAGCTGCTTACAGCCTCCTCCACCTCCACCTCCTCCACCTCCTGCTCTTCCACCTGCGGCTCCGGAGCCGAATCAGCGCCCAGGGTCGGGGACTCCACCCGCAACCCACCGGGGGCACCGTCACTGGGGGCCAGCCGCTCCGATCGCGTTTCGCTGGGAGATCCAGCGTCCGTGGCCTCGAGCCCGGGCCGAGGCGCGCCCCACGGCGCCGCTCGCGGCGCGGACGATGTTGCGGCCCGCGGCGGGGCGGCCGCGCCGCGGCGCTCCGCAGAGCCGCCGCTGCCGTCCGCAGGCTGCTCTCTGTGAGGACATGCCAGACGTTTGTGTCCGACATCCCCGCACTCGAAGCACTTGATGCTTCCCGAGCTGGCGTACACCGTGTAGAACCCGTCACCATATTTCACTTTGAATGACCCCTCCAGGGTTCCGGGTCGTTCAGGTACATGAAGGCCTGTCTGCGGAGGGACTGGACGTGTTGCAGTTTATCATTTCTACAATTTAGTTTCACCTCCCTGAGGCCGCCAGAGAACTTCCCGAAACGGGCCAGTTGGTTCTCCAGCAGCTGGTTGGGAATAAACGGGGGAACCCCGGACACAGTGACCCGGGTGGACGGTACGAACAGCGGTGACACCGGTACATACAGATCTTCCAACACTAGTCCCTGTTCCACCAGTGAATGAACCATCTTCTCCTCACGGAGAAAAGCCACCACGGCCTTGTTCATTCTAGAGCCATATAGAATGTTGATATGACCCACCACGTCTCCAACGGCCAGGAGAACATCCTCCACAGAGTACCGGGGGTCAGCCACCACCCGAACTCCGTGTTTGATGGAGGGAGGCGGCGAGCCCTCCACCGGGAGGGACGCCATCACTCCTCCAACAAAACACCTGACTGCTCACAAACCTTCTCTTTTTTTCAAAACGATGAATTAAACTCCTCTTACCTTCACATAGAGAACCCAGGGGGAAGAGAAACACCGAAGTTTAAAGTGCAGAAACACAGTTTTCTCGCTCAAACTTTCCAAAGCGCTCCACGCCCGCTCACACACTCACACCCACCCAGCATGCAATGCGAGAGAGAGAGAGAGAGAGAGACAGAGAGAGAGAGAGAGAGAGAGAGAGAGAGAGACAGAGAGAGAGAGAGGGAGAGATAGAGAGAGAGAGAGAGAGAGAGAGACAGAGACAGAGACAGAGAGAGAGAGAGAGAGAGAGAGAGAGAGAGACAGAGACAGAGAGACAGAGACAGAGAGAGAGAGAGAGAGAGAGAGAGAGAGAGAGAGACAGAGACAGAGAGACAGAGACAGAGACAGAGACAGAGACAGAGAGAGAGAGAGAGAGAGAGAGAGAGAGAGGGGAGAGATAGAGACAGAGACAGAGACAGAGACAGAGAGACAGAGACAGAGAGAGAGAGAGAGAGGGAGAGACAGAGAGACAGAGACAGAGACAGAGAGAGAGAGAGAGAAAGACAGACATTTGACCTTTAACACGTCCTTTATTGGTTCGTTGAGTTCATGATAAAAACAAACGTATTTACACATTCAGGTAAATATTATCACCAGATGAGAGAAAGAAAAGAAAAGAAATGCCAATAGAACGAAGCTGATGAAAACAAAGGTCACAATCGTTGCGGTTCCACAGTGCAGAGCCCCCCTTTGACCCCCCAACCTGAAACTAGTCTGGGAGCCTGATTGAGACCTCGCACTCTGGACCGTCAGGATGGGCCCAATCATGGCCTCTGGCCCAATCATGGCCTCTGGCCCATCTGAATATTGATAAAATATACTTTTTGAATGTTTTAAGATCTATAATGTCATTTTAATAAATAAGGACTTTTATTTCCCAAATTTTGGGGGGCTTTTATTTTGAAAGCCAGCTCACCCCGACCCTAGCTAAACACTTGGGGTGCTTCTGAATAGTCCCTCCTGTCTCCTTTCCTATCAACCTTCCCTTAACTCTGTGGATGATGTCACATGGTTAAGGAAAGGACTTAGGGGGCTTCCTAAAGGAGTTAAGGAAAGGTGTTAGGAGGCTTTCTAAAGGAGTTAAGGAAAGGTGTTAGGAGGCTTTCTAAAGGAGCTAGGAAAGGTGTTAGGAGGCTTTCTAAAGGAGATAAGGAAAGGTGTTAGGAGGCTTTCTAAAGGAGTTAGTGAAAGGTGTTAGGAGGCTTCCTAAAGGAGTTAGTGAAAGGTGTTAGGAGGCTTCCTAAAGGAGTTAGTGAAAGGTGTTAGGAGGCTTCCTAAAGGAGTTAAGGAAAGGTGTTAGGGGGCTTCCTAAAGGAGTTAAGGAAAGGTGTTAGGGGGCTTCCTAAAGGAGTTAGTGAAAGGTGTTAGGAGGCTTCCTAAAGGAGTTAGTGAAAGGTGTTAGGAGGCTTCCTAAAGGAGTTAAGGAAAGGTGTTAGGAGGCTTCCTAAAGGAGTTAAGGAAAGGTGTTAGGGGGCTTCCTAAAGGAGTTAGTGAAAGGTGTTAGGAGGCTTCCTAAAGGAGTTAAGGAAAGGTGTTAGGAGACTTCCTAAAGGAGTTAAGGAAAGGTGTTAGGAGGCTTTCTAAAGGAGCTAGGAAAGGTGTTAGGAGGCTTCCTAAAGGAGTTAAGGAAAGGTGTTAGGGGGCTTCCTAAAGGAGTTAGTGAAAGGTGTTAGGAGGCTTCCTAAAGGAGTTAAGGAAAGGTGTTAGGAGGCTTCCTAAAGGAGCTAGGAAAGGTGTTAGGGGGCTTCCTAAAGGAGTTAGTGAAAGGTGTTAGGAGGCTTCCTAAAGGAGATAAAGAAAGGTGTTAGGAGGCTTCCTAAAGGAGATAAGGAAAGGTGTTAGGAGGCTTCCTAAAGGAGATAAGGAAAGGTGTTAGGAGACTTCCTAAAGGAGTTAAGGAAAGGTGTTAGGAAGCTTCCTAAAGGAGTTAGTGAAAGGTGTTAGGAGGCTTCCTAAAGGAGTTAAGTAAAGGTGTTAGGAGGCTTCCTAAAGGAGTTAAGGAAAGGTGTTAGGAGACTTCCTAAAGGAGTTAAGGAAAGGTGTTAGGAGGCTTTCTAAAGGAGTTAGTGAAAGGTGTTAGGAGGCTTCCTAAAGGAGTTAGTGAAAGGTTTTAGGAGACTTCCTAAAGGAGTTAGTGAAAGGTGTTAGGAGGCTTCCTAAAGGAGTTAGTGAAAGGTGTTAGGAGGCTTTCTAAAGGAGTTAGTGAAAGGTGTTAGGAGGCTTCCTAAAGGAGTTAGTGAAAGGTGTTAGGAAGCTTCCTAAAGGAGTTAGTAAAGGTGTTAGGAAGCTTCCTAAAGGAGTTAGTGAAAGGTGTTAGGAGACTTCCTAAAGGAGATAAGGAAAGGTGTTAGGATGGAGGCGGAGGGATTTGGCGTTGAGTTTTGACGGCTAATAAAAACGGAACCGCCCGACTCGTCAAAATGTTGACCTTGACTTTGCAGCAGGAGCGTCTCCTCTGTTTGATCACGGTGTTTGGAAGCCGATACGTTTTTCGCCCTTAGAGGAGATGCCGTTTGCACGATGGCCTTTTTTGGGCGAATATCTTATTTTGAAAGGCAAATTGCAGACTTCCTGTTGGATTTAGGTCAGGAGTATCAAAATGTGATTTTTTGGGGCCTTGATGAGACGAACAATTGAGGTTTGGTTTGACGTTCCTACGGGCTGTTTTAGTGTTTCCAGGTGGCGCTGGAGAGCACATTGTGTGCTGAGGTCGTATTCTCCTGTAGGATATTGAGGCTCTGTGATGGCGAGGTGGCAAAACCAAGTACTGCAAAATATGCTTGTCCTCAATTTGTTGGTCTAGTGACGTGGCACAGTTCCTTATCTGAACATATTGTATTTTCAAAAATGTTATTTTCCCTTCAGGTACCCTTTACTCATTACATCGTTGTATGACATTAACACTTCAACCATCAAACAAGTACCCAGAGTACATATCCCATGGTTGTGTCAAATGTTCCAGTAGACTGATGAGTAGGACTGCTTATAATGAGATCCTTGAGTATTTTGTGTATCTTCATCTAAACGTCTTTAGGATGCAACATAATTGGGTTAGAAATTGGACCTGAGTTTTGAGAATGGAGCTTTCTGGAGGTGAAAGGGAAGGATGGAGATGGTTCTATAATGGCCTAGTCCAGATTATATTGTCCAGTCCAGATTGTATTGTCCATTCCAGATTATGCTGTCAATTCCAGATAATGCTGTCCGGTCCAGATTAAATGATCTAGTCCAGATTAAATTATCCAGTCCAGATTGTACTGTCCAGTCCAGATTATACTGTCCAGTCTAGATTAAATTATCTAGTCCAGATTAAATTATCCAGTCCAGATTGTACTGTCCAGTCCAGAATACTGTATATCATTGTTCAGTCCAGATTATACAGTCCAGTCCAGAATATATCATTGTCCAGTCCAGATTATACTGTCCATTCCAGATTATGCTGTCAATTCCAGATTATGCTGTCCAGTCCAGATTATACTGTCCAGTTCAGATTAAATTATCTAGTCCAGATTAAATTATCCTGTCCAGATTGTACTGTCCAGTCCAGATTATATTGTCCATTCCAGATTATGCTGTCCAGTCCAGATTAGAATATAGAATAGAATGCCTTTTATTGTCACTTGTACTAGGTACAGTGAGATTAAAAACAACTCCAGTGACAGTGCAGCAGTCCAAAAATATGCAGAATATAGTGTTAGAAGGAGGGTGGGGGGTGTAGGGGGTAAGGTGCATGGTCCAGTCCTGTGAACAGTACACAGTGTATTTACAGGAGTACACAGTGTATTTACAGGAAATAAATAAAAACTATAAAAATGATATTGCACATTATGAGGTAATCTGTAAAGTCAGTGCATACGAGAGTTCCCAGTGGTTCTGGCTCTGGGGAAAAAACTGTTTTTGAATCTGTTTGTTTTTGATCTCATGACCCTGTAGCGCCTCCCTGAGGGCAGCAGGTCCAACAGGTCCGAGCCAGGGTGGGGCTGTCCTTGATAATATTCGATACAATTTTATTGTCCATTCCAGATTATGCTGTCCAGTCCAGATTATACTGTTTCTCAGGAGTATAAAGTGCCTCGTAGTATTTCTGTAATACTTCATTACTTTCTTTAGTGTCACCTACTGTTGTATTCCTTTTTTTAATTACTGGTATTTAGTTACAAGTATTCCTCTGCTTTAACGGTTTGTTCCTCATTAAAGGAGACTTGAGTTTTTTTTTACTTTTTTCCTAAAGTTTTTTATTATTTGGTTTTTGTAGTTCTAATTTAACAGTCGAGGGTTTTTAATAAAGTACTATTCTTCTTCTGACCCGGTTCACTGGAATCCCCTTCGTCATCCTCCTCATCCTCATCCTGACCTTTATCAGCTCATCTTCATCCTCCTCATCTTTATCAGCTCATCTTCATCCTCCTCCTCCTCATCCTGACCTTTATCAGCTCATCTTCATCCTCCTCATCCTGACCTTTATCAGCTCATCTTCATCCTCCTCATCTTTATCAGCTCATCTTCATCCTCCTCCTCCTCATCCTGACCTTTATCAGCTCATCTTCATCCTCCTCATCCTGACCTTTATCAGCTCATCTTCATCCTCCTCATCTTTATCAGCTCATCTTCATCCTCCTCCTCCTCATCCTGACCTTTATCAGCTCATCTTCATCCTCCTCATCCTGACCTTTATCAGCTCATCTTCATCCTCACTGACCTTCATCACCTCATCCTCTTCCTCAGTCTGACTGATTGATGAACAAGAAGCAGTAGAATTGGAATTGATTTCATTTATTGATTTATTGCAGTAAAGATGTACAAAGTATTGATTAATAAATGTTCAAATGTTAGAAAATCAAGTCTGTGAACCAGCAGCGCCTTGCTCTCCTCCACAAAAACACACAGGTGGAGGGAAACACACAGGTGGAGGGAAACACACAGGTGGAGGGAAACACACAGGTGGAGGGAAACACACAGGTGGAGGGAAACACACAGGTGGAGGGAAACACACAGGTGGAGGGAAAGACACAGGTGGAGGGAAACACACAGGTGGAGGGAAACACACAGGTGGAGGGAAACACACAGGTGGAGGGAAAGACACAGGTGGAGGGAAACACACAGGTGGAGGGAAACACACAGGTGGAGGGAAAGACGTCATGAAATAAACAAGCAAACCAAAGAGGAGAAAGTAAGAAGCATTTCTCCTGAAACGGAAAGGAAGCAGAGAGACTAGCTTTATTTACAGACTAGCTTCATTTCTCACACACACACACACACACACACACACACACACACACACACACACACACACACACACACACACACACACACACACACACACACACACACACACACACACACACACACACACACACACACACACACACAGACTTGTGATTGGTTGTGCAGTCATCAGAAACATTTGGTTCCTCTTGTCTGTGACATATCGAAGGCGTCGGCGCCTCCTGCAGGAGTAAATACGTATAAATATATTGATCGTCGGTTAAATATCTAATATGTCAGAACTATACAAACAGCCACTTCCTGGCAGAACCATGAAGGCTGGGACAAAGGTCAAAGGTCAAAGGTCAGGCTGCAAACCTGCACAGGCAGGAAGAGGAAGAGGAAGAGGAGTAGGACAAGCCTTACATCATGTGCTGTAGCCTGCGGAAAACTGCTGGAGCAGAGATGGATAACACCTTTCTACAGGTTCAGTCGTCTCTACAGGTTTTAGTTTCTACAGGTTCAGTCGTCTGTACAGGTTCAGTCGTCTGTACAGGTTCAGTCGTTTCTACAGGTTCAGTCGTCCCTACAGGTTCAGTCGTTTCTACAGGTTCAGTCGTCCCTACAGGTTCAGTCGTCTCTACAGGTTCAGTCGTCTCTACAGGTTCAGTCGTCTCTACAGGTTCAGTCGTCTCTACAGGTTCAGTCGTCCCTACAGGTTCAGTCGTCTCTACAGGTTCAGTCGTCTCTACAGGTTCAGTCGTCTCTACAGGTTCAGTCGTCTCTACAGGTTCAGTCGTCTCTACAGGTTCAGTCGTTTCTACAGGTTCAGTCGTCTCTACAGGTTCAGTCGTCTACAGGTTCAGTCGTCTACAGGTTTTAGTTTCTACAGGTTCAGTCGTCCCCACAGGTTCAGTCGTCTCTACAGGTTCAGTCGTCTCTACAGGTTCAGTCGTCTCTACAGGTTTTAGTTTCTACAGGTTCAGTCGTCTCTACAGGTTCAGTCGTCTGTACAGGTTCAGTCGTCTCTACAGGTTCAGTCGTCTCTACAGGTTCAGTCGTCTGTACAGGTTCAGTCGTCTCTACAGGTTCAGTCGTCTCTACAGGTTCAGTCGTCTCTACAGGTTCAGTCGTCTGTACAGGTTCAGTCGTCTGTACAGGTTCAGTCGTCCCTACAGGTTCAGTCGTCAACAGGTTTTAGTTTCTACAGGTTCAGTCGTCCCTACAGGTTCAGTCGTCTCTACAGGTTCAGTCGTCCCTACAGGTTCAGTCGTTTCTACAGGTTCAGTCGTCTCTACAGGTTCAGTCGTCCCTACAGGTTCAGTCGTTTCTACAGGTTCAGTCGTCTCTACAGGTTCAGTCGTCTCTACAGGTTCAGTCGTCTCTACAGGTTCAGTCGTCTCCACAGGTTCAGTCGTCTCCACAGGTTCAGTCGTCTCTACAGGTTCAGTCGTCCCTACAGGTTCAGTCGTCTCCACAGGTTCAGTCGTCTCCACAGGTTCAGTCGTCTCTACAGGTTCAGTCGTCTGTACAGGTTCAGTCGTCTCTACAGGTTCAGTCGTCTGTACAGGTTTTAGTTTCTACAGGTTCAGTTGTCTCTACAGGTTCAGTCTCTACAGGTTCAGTCTCTACAGGTTCAGTCGTCCCTACAGGTTTTAGTTTCTACAGGTTCAGTCGTCCCTACAGGTTCAGTCGTCCCTACAGGTTTTAGTTTCTACAGGTTGACTGTCTGGGACAAGTCCTGTTGTCTGTACATGTGTTAACTCAGCTACTGTTTCTGTACCAGCAGGCGAGTTCTACTGCTCACAGTTGTACTACAGTCATACTACGGACTGACGTGAACATCTAATGTACTCAAATTGTCTGGAAGAAAAAAACTATAAGAAAAGAGAAACACCCGGACAGTGAACCGGACAGTGAACCGGACAGTGAACCAGACAGTGAACCGGACAGTGAACCGGACAGTGAACCGGACAGTGAACCGGACAGTGAACCAGACAGTGAACCGGACAGTGAACCGGACAGTGAACCAGACAGTGAACCAGACAGTGAACCGGACAGTGAACCGGACAGTGAACCGGACAGTGAACCAGACAGTGAACCGGACAGAACCAGAAGAGCAGACTCCAGGATGGAGAGCGTACAGAACACAGCATTCATTACAGGTGAACAGGTACGGACAGACAGTAACAGACAGTAACAGACAGTAACAGACAGTAACAGACAGTAACAGACAGTAACAGACAGTAACAGACAGTAACAGACAGTTTCCGGCTATGAGGCTTTGAGCAGGAGAAGAACTGTGAGAATCGTCAGCAGTGATTTAAGGCCAGAGTTTGGGGGTAGAAAGACTGGAGTGGTCCAGCAGCAGGACAGAGACCCAGACTCAGTCCACTTCACAGAGACACTTGGTTCAGGCGGCGCCGACTGACAGACATTGTGTGTCGATGAGCGATAGAAATCCAACGGAAGACTTAAAGGTGAAGAACCACAAACCCAGAAGGAAACATGCGGATTAAGATGGACAGAGCTCAAGAGGAAGGAAACGTGGACCTTCAGCAAATCCTCTCGCATAAATACCAAAAGGAAAAAAGTCACATTAAAAGTTAATAAAAGTAACTAGTTTTAAGTGAACTACAGTAACTAGGGATCATATTGGAGTGACTGATGTGATGGGACTGGAAGGCACATCGTAAGGCTTCGCACTATCACCTGGCTGATTATTGCTCCTGACTCCCACCTGACGCCCCCGACTCCCCCCGTTTCCCACCTGACCCCCCCGTCTCTACCCGACTCCCACCTGACCCCCCCGTCTCTACCCGACTCCCACCTGACCCCCCCGTCTCTACCCGACTCCCACCTGACTCCCCCTGACTCCTCCGACTCCCCCTGACTCCTCCTGACTCCTCCGACTCCTCCCTGACTCCCCCCTGACTCCCCCCTGACTCCTCCGACTCCTCCCTGACTCCCCCTGACTGCGCCTGACTCCTCCTGACTCCTCCCTGACTCCTCCCTGACTCCTCCTGACTCCTCCCTGACTCCTCCCTGACTCCCCCCTGACTCCTCCGACTCCCTCCTGATGCCCACCTGACTCCCCCTGACTCCCCCTGACTCTAGTGAACAACAGAGTGCAGGAGGAAAGTAAAATATTAATGCTGTGAGAGAGGGAGGCAGG
This sequence comes from Lipophrys pholis, assembly GCF_963383615.2. NCBI lineage: Eukaryota > Metazoa > Chordata > Actinopteri > Blenniiformes > Blenniidae > Lipophrys > Lipophrys pholis. The sequence goes on along the minus strand of NC_137641.1, from coordinate 1,066,166 downwards.
GAGGTGGGGGGGGTAGGGGGGGATTTGAATCAATAGGAAGGAGCTCGGTGGAGAAGCCTCCAGCAGCTCCACCCTCAGGCCCATTTCCCCCATCTCCTGCAGACTTCATCAGGGTGGAGTGTGTGTGTGTGTGTGTGTGTGTGTTGCACTGTGAGCTGTGGACTGGTAGAGTGTGGGGTGTGCTTGTGTTCCAGGAGGGTTCCAGGACTCCAGGAGGGGTCTAGGAGTAGAAGGTCAGGACGCTCTGGTGGTTTCCTCGCACCAGCAGGATGGGAGGCAGGTCCTGGGACAGAGCCTCCAGCCAGGACATGTAGAGAGCACTGGACACTGCACCCTTCCTGGCCAATGGCAGGCTTCTGCAGGACGGACAGAACCAGGGACCCAGTCAGAACCAGGGACCAACACACACACAGACAGAGACAGACAGACAGACAGACACACACACACACACACACACAGAGACAGACAGACAGACAGACAGACACACACACACAGAGACAGACAGACACACTCACACTTACATTACGATAAGGTTGGCAGTGCTGGAATGTTCCTTCAGCAGCTCGTTGAGTCGAATCTGACGGTTGGTCTGAAGAACAACATGAATTAGTGTGTGTGTGTGTGTGTGTGTGTGTGTGTGTGTGTGTGTGTGTGTGTGTGTGTGTGTGTGTATACCTTGGCCCGGTACAGCTCGATCTCGTTGTCGGTGATCCTCCAGGGCTCGTTGTTCTTCAGCCTCTCAGCAGCTTCCTGCTCCATATCGTCTTCCTTCAGCCGGTACGGTTCAATCATTTCCTCGAAGGCCGCCACGCTACACACACACACACACACACACACACACACACACACACACACACACACACACACACACACACACACACACACACACACACACACACACACACACACACACACACACACACACACACACACACACACACACACACACACACACACACAGTTACTATCTCGTTCACTCGTATTATATTATTTCACCAATGAATAAAATGATCTTTTAAAAATTATTTGCCTTCTTAAAGACACGACTTATCAATCAAAATATAGCAGCACATATTGTGTGTGACCACTAGGTGTCAGTGTGTGACCGCTAGGTGTCAGTGTGACCACTAGGTGTCAGTGTGACCACAAGGTGTCAGTGTGACCACAAGGTGTCAGTGTGACCACAAGGTGTCAGTGTGTGACCACTAGGTGTCAGTGTGTGACCACTAGGTGTCAGTGTGTGACCGCTAGGTGTCAGTGTGACCACTAGGTGTCAGTGTGACCACTAGGTGTCAGTGTGTGACCACTAGGTGTCAGTGTGTGACCGCTAGGTGTCAGTGTGACCACTAGGTGTCAGTGTGACCACTAGGTGTCAGTGTGTGACCGCTAGGTGTCAGTGTGACCACTAGGTGTCAGTGTGACCACAAGGTGTCAGTGTGACCACAAGGTGTCAGTGTGACCACAAGGTGTCAGTGTGTGACCACTAGGTGTCAGTGTGTGACCGCTAGGTGTCAGTGTGACCACTAGGTGTCAGTGTGACCACTAGGTGTCAGTGTGACCACAAGGTGTCAGTGTGACCACAAGGTGTCAGTGTGTGACCGCTAGGTGTCAGTGTGACCACTAGGTGTCAGTGTGACCACTAGGTGTCAGTGTGTGACCACTAGGTGTCAGTGTGACCACAAGGTGTCAGTGTGTGACCACTAGGTGTCAGTGTGACCACTAGGTGTCAGTGTGTGACCACTAGGTGTCAGTGTGACCACTAGGTGTCAGTGTGACCACTAGGTGTCAGTGTGACCACTAGGTGTCAGTGTGTGACCACTAGGTGTCAGTGTGACCACAAGGTGTCAGTGTGTGACCACTAGGTGTCAGTGTGACCGCTAGGTGTCAGTGTGTGACCACTAGGTGTCAGTGTGACCACTAGGTGTCAGTGTGTGACCACTAGGTGTCAGTGTGTGACCACTAGGTGTCAGTGTGACCACTAGGTGTCAGTGTGTGACCACTAGGTGTCAGTGTGTGACCACTAGGTGTCAGTGTGTGACCGCTAGGTGTCAGTGTGACCACTAGGTGTCAGTGTGACCACAAGGTGTCAGTGTGTGACCACTAGGTGTCAGTGTGACCGCTAGGTGTCAGTGTGTGACCACTAGGTGTCAGTGTGACCGCTAGGTGGGCAGCAATCAGTCTTTTTCATAAGATGACAAAATGTCTGTGAAAGAGTCATGTGACGTGACAAAGTGATGTGACGGAGGTGACGTAATGTAGGTGACGAGGTGAGTGATAGAGGTGGTGTGAAGATGGTGACGTGACAAGGTGAGTGAGGGAGGTGAGTGAGGGAGGTGAGTGACGGAGGTGAGTGAGGGAGGTGAGTGAGGGAGGTGAGTGACGGAGGTGAGTGAGGGAGGTGAGTGAGGGAGGTGAGTGACGGAGGTGAGTGACGGAGGTGAGTGAGGGAGGTGAGTGAGGGAGGTGAGTGACGGAGGTGAGTGAGGGAGGTGAGTGAGGGAGGTGAGTGACGGAGGTGAGTGAGGGAGGTGAGTGAGGGAGGTGAGTGACGGAGGTGAGTGACGGAGGTGAGTGACGGAGGTGATGAGACTTACTGCTCCTTCTTGGGCTTAGTGTTGATATCACCGAGCACCGTGATGTCGGAGAAGTCGATCCTGAACTTGCTTAGCAGCGTAGCCATCCTGCAGAGAAACAACCTCTTTATTGTTTATCAACACCTTTAAGTAAACAACACAAACATCCTGCAGAGAAACAACCTCTTTATTGTTTATCAACACCTTTAAGTAAACAACACAAACATCCTGCAGAGAAACATCCTCTTTATTGTTTATCAACACCTTTAAGTAAACAACACAAACATCCTGCAGAGAAACATCCTCTTTATTGTTTATCAACATCTCTAAAAAAGTAAACAATAACAGTAGATTTCGGTGCCATTAGCATTAGCATCAGCAGGAGGTCCAGAATATCGGAGGACACTTCGTCCAGGTTAATTTTGAGTCCAGATGGTCCGGTTTCAGTAACAGTACCAGACGGTACCAGACGTGCTAACCAGTATTAGCATGTGACCACAGACAGTGGACATCATCACCAGTACGTGATGTTGTGATCACAGTGTCAGGCCCAGCAGTCCAAATCGGTGTCTAGAACTGGAGGGGGAGGGGGGGGGGGTAGCTCTGTTGGTAGAGCGGTCGTCTCCCAATCGGAACGTTGCAGGTTCGATTCCCATCTCTTCCTGCCTACATGCCGAAGTGTCCTTGGGCAAGACACTGAACCCCAAACTGCCCCCATTGGAGTGACGGCGCCTTGCGTGGCTGCAGCCTCCGATGGTGTGTGAATGAGTGTGTGTGTGTGTGTGTGTGTGTGTGTGTGAGTGTGAGTGTGATGAGCTGTCAGTGAAAAGGAGCTATACTAGTTAGTCCATTTATCATTGAACGTTGCACCTGGTGACGTGAAACCAGGAAGGGATTCCGTCATGATAAGAACCCACCACAAACCAGTGGGCGACCTTCCTGCGCTGGTTTCTACCTTGACCGCTGGAGGACAAGGGGCCTGTTACCTCCGTCCTTTTGTAGGACAGCTGCAGTAGGAGTATTACACAGAAACCCAATTTTGCCGCCAGGCCCGGTTGTTCCAGAGCCTCGGGCCACTGTGACCACTGCAGCAGGGGAAAGCCGCCTCCAGGTCCCAAGGACAGTACCGACCACCAGCTGCACTGAATCAGAAATGACTCTAAACATCCACGGCCTTGTGTTGGACGAGGAGACCAGCTTCATTAAAGCTCTTATGACAATATGAGAAGGATCCTCAGTGTCCCAGAGAAAGGGAAGCCAGACGTCACAGGGTCCGGGTCTCAGACCTGCAGGTCTCTGGTACTTACGCTCGGCGGTCGTGGTCGATCCTGTTGATCTTCCCTCCGATGAAGACGCGGATCTTACAGTCCTTCCACCTCTTCTTGTTGGTCAGCAGGTACGGGATGAGCAGGGTCAGACCTGCAGACACAGGACCACAACCAGCTGCTGTCACTAAACTCTGAAGGACCAGGGTGAGACCTGGACACATGGACTGACCAGGGTCAGACCTGCAAACACAGGTCCCACAACCAGCTGCTTTCACTGGAATCTGTTAAATCCATATTAATGCAATCATAGCTGGTGAAGAACCACATGACCTTAGAACATGTCCACGGAACAGGCTTGTAATAAACATGTAATAAACCCTTCCCTGAGCAGTTACTTTAATAGTAGTTACTTCTGTGTGGAATCAGATGTTGGTGCTCACATGAAGCAGACAGACTGACCTCCGTCATCAAACAGCCACCACACGTCGACGGTTCCCTTCCCCTGTTTCTGCTGGAACTGCTGGCTGGCTTCCAGGAGTCTCTGGTCAGACACGTTGAGAGGAACCGTGGGGCTCTTCTTATCTATACACACACACACACACACACACACACACACACACACACACACACACACACACACACACACACACACACACACACACACACACACACACACACACACACACACACACACACACACACACACACACACACACACACACACACACACACACACACACACACACACACACACACACACACACACACACACACACACACACACGCTTTAGAAGAAGTGGACAACAGTAACACATCAATCATGCCCAGAAGATAGGGGCTGAAGTGTCCGTCCGTCCGTGTGTGTGTGTGTGTGTGTGTGTGTGTGTGTGTGTTCAGCAACAGAATTGAAAGTTTAATTCTGTGTGGTTCAGCTACTCAAACTGCTGATGAGGAAACAATCGGTGAACACCGACTATAGACTGACTATAGAATGAAGACTGACTATAGACTGACTATAGACTTTAGACTGACTATAGACGGACTATAGACTTTAGACTGACTATAGACTGACTATAGCCTGAAGACTGACTATAGACGGACTATAGAATGAAGACTGACTATAGACGGACTATAGACTGAAGACTGACTATAGACGGACTATAGACTGACTATAGAATGAAGACTGACTATAGACTGACTATAGACTGACTATAGACTGACTATAGAATGAAGACTGACTATAGACAGACTATAGACTGACTATAGAATGAAGACTGACTATAGACTGGCTATAGACTGACTATAGAATGAAGACTGACTATAGACTGACTATAGACCGACTACAGACTGAAGACTGACTATAGACGAACTATAGACTGAAGACTGACTATAGAATGAAGACTGACTATAGACGGACTATAGAATGAAGACGGACTATAGACTGACTATAGAATGAAGACGGACTATAGACTGACTATAGACTGACTATAGACTGAAGACTGACTATAGACTGACTATAGACGGACTATAGAATGAAGACTGACTATAGACTGACTATAGAATGAAGACTGACTATAGACTGACTATAGACTGAAGACTGACTATAGACTGACTATAGAATGAAGACTGACTATAGACTGAAGACTGACTATAGACTGACTATAGACTGAAGACTGACTATAGACGGACTATAGAATGAAGACGGACTATAGACGGACTATAGACTGAAGCCTGACTATAGACTGACTGTAGACGGACTATAGACTGAAGACTGACTATAGACCGACTATAGAATGAAGACGGACTATAGACTGACTATAGACTGAAGACTGACTATAGACTGACTATAGACTGAAGACTGACTATAGACCGACTATAGAATGAAGACGGACTATAGACTGACTATAGACGGACTATAGAATGAAGACTGACTATAGACTGACTATAGACTATAGACTGACTATAGACTGAAGACTGACTATAGACCGACTATAGAATGAAGACGGACTATAGACTGACTATAGACGGACTATAGACTGGAGGAAGGATGACAGAAAGACAGAGCTACAATAAAAGAGGATCAATAATCAGAAATAAGCGGGAAGCACCGAGTCATTTCCCGAGAGGCAGAAGACCAGAAGTCTTTTAGAACAAGAGGAGGTGAAGAGAGAGCTGACGGAGAGGTGAGGAGATAGCTGACGGAGAGGTGAGGAGGGAGCTGATGGAGAGGTGAGGAGGGAGCTGACGGAGAGGTGAGGAGGGAGCTGATGGAGAGGTGAGGAGGGAGCTGATGGAGAGGTGAGGAGGGAGCTGATGGAGAGGTGAGGAGAGAGCTGACGGAGAGGTGAGGAGAGAGCTGACGGAGAGGTGAGGAGGGAGCTGACGGAGAGGTGAGGAGAGAGCTGATGGAGAGGTGAGGAGGGAGCTGACGGAGAGGTGAGGAGAGAGCTGACGGAGAGGTGAGGAGGGAGCTGATGGAGAGGTGAGGAGAGAGCTGACGGAGAGGAGAGGAGAGAGCTGACGGAGAGGTGAGGAGGGAGCTGACGGAGAGGTGAGGAGAGAGCTGACGGAGAGGTGAGGAGGGAGCTGACGGAGAGGTGAGGAGAGAGCTGACGGAGAGGTGAGGAGGGAGCTGATGGAGAGGTGAGGAGAGAGCTGACGGAGAGGAGAGGAGAGAGCTGACGGAGAGGTGAGGAGAGAGCTGACGGAGAGGTGAGGAGGGAGCTGACGGAGAGGTGAGGAGAGAGCTGACGGAGAGGTGAGGAGAGAGATGACGGAGAGCTGACGGAGAGGTGAGGAGAGAGATGACGGAGAGCTGACGGAGAGGTGAGGAGAGAGCTGACAGAGAGGTGACGGAGAGAACTGATGAAGAGCTGAAGAGAGCTGACGGAGAGAGCTGAGGAGAGAGGTGATGGAGAGAATGAAGGGGGTCTCCACCTTTTCTTAACAGGGGCTGAGTGGGAGCTTTTCCATCATCGTCGTCATCTGGACACATGAGACAAAAGAAAAACAAATAACATGAGATGAGGTGAGGTGGTGAGGTGAGGTGGTGAGGTGAGGTGGTGAGGTGAGGTGAGGTGAGGTGAGGTGAGGTGAGGTGAGGTGAGGTGAGGTGAGGTGAGGTGGTGAGGTGAGGTGAGGTGAGGTGAGGTGAGGTGAGGTGAGGTGGTGAGGTGAGGTGAGGTGGGGTGGTGAGGTGGGGTGAGGTGGTGAGGTGAGGTGGGTGGTGAGGTGAGGTGGTGAGGTGGGGTGGGTGTGAGGTGGTGAGGTGAGGTGGTGAACTACTGAGACCTGAATAACCAGAACATCCTGGTTCGGATCTGATCAGACCCCCCCAGTGAGACAAGAGGAACACCAGACCCCCCCCCCAGGGAGACAACAGGAACACTCGACCCCCCAGTGAGACAACAGGAACAATTGACCCCCCCAGGGAGACAACAGGAACACTCGACCCCCCCCAATGAGACAACAAGAACACTCGACCCCCCAGTGAGACAACAGGAACACCAGACCCCCGAATGAGACAACAAGAACACCAGACCCCCCAGTGAGACAACAGGAACACCAGACCCCCCAGTGAGACAACAAGAACACCAGACCCCCCAGTGAGACAACAGGAACACCAGACCCCCCAGTGAGACAACAAGAACACCAGACCCCCCAGTGAGACAACAGGAACACCAGACCCCCCCAGTGAGACAACAGGAACACCAGACCCCCCCAGTGAGACAACAGGAACACCAGACCCCCCCAGTGAGACAACAGGAACACCAGACCCCCCAGTAGTTCTCATGACTGAACTGAAGACGCTCTGAATCGAGGGATGAGCTCAAATACACAAGATCCAACAGTCATAATGATGAAAACAAAACAACCATCGGATCCTCCAACACTCAGAAGGAGAATCCAAACACACGATTCTCACACACCAGATGAATCAACATGTGTACTCCAAAACATCAAATACACAAGGAGCACTTTTTGTGTGTAAGTGTGTGTGTGTGTGTTTAGTCTCTTTGTGTTCAGTTGGAAATGAAGCAGTACTACAGCAGAAGGACAGATAGAGCAGTACTACTGAGGGAGGAGAGCTACAGCAGGACAGATACAGTAGTTCTACAAAAGGAGAAATACAGTAGTACTACAACAGGAAGAGATAACAGTAGTACTATAGCAGAAGGAGAAATACAGTAGTACTACAGCAGGAGCGATACAGTAGTACTACAGAGGGAGGAGAGATACACCAGTACTACAGAGGGAGGAGAGATACAGCAGTACTACAAAGGGAGGAGGAGATACAGCAGTACTACAAAGGGAGGAGAGATACAGCAGGACTACAGAATAATAATGATGGACACAGCAGTACTACAGCAGGAGGACAGATACTGTAATACCAAAGTACTACAGTACTACATGGACTGACCTTTCTGGATGGCCGGGCTGTTCTGCAGGCTGGTGGTTTTGGACGAAGGTTTAGACGAGTCAGCGTCAGAATCTTTGCTGGTGTCGATGGAAACGATCACGTCCTTCATCCCCGACTTCTCCTGAGACGACAGCAGCTCGTCTGTCGACGACAGTCAGTCAGAACGATAACACAGGGAGTAAACACTGAACACTGCCTCCACAGGTCAGAGGGAGTAAACACTGCCTCCGCAGGTCAGAGGGAGTAAACACTGAACACTGCCTCCACAGGTCAGAGGGAGTAAACACTGAACACTGCCTCCACAGGTCAGAGGGAGTAAACACTGAACACTGCCTCCGCAGGTCAGAGGGAGTAAACACTGCCTCCGCAGGTCAGAGGGAGTAAACACTGCCTCCACAGGTCAGAGGGAGTAAACACTGAACACTGCCTCCACAGGTCAGAGGGAGTAAACACTGAACACTGCCTCCGCAGGTCAGAGGGAGTAAACACTGCCTCCGCAGGTCAGAGGGAGTAAACACTGCCTCCACAGGTCAGAGGGAGTAAACACTGCCTCCACAGGTCAGAGGGAGTAAACACTGCCTCCGCAGGTCAGAGGGAGTAAACACTGCCTCCACAGGTCAGAGGGAGTAAACACTGCCTCCACAGGTCAGAGGGAGTAAACACCGCCTCCACAGGTCAGAGGGAGTAAACACTGCCTCCACAGGTCAGAGGGAGTAAACACTGAACACTGCCTCCGCAGGTCAGAGGGAGTAAACACTGAACACTGCCTCCACAGGTCAGAGGGAGTAAACACTGAACACTGCCTCCGCAGGTCAGAGGGAGTAAACACTGCCTCCGCAGGTCAGAGGGAGTAAACACTGCCTCCACAGGTCAGAGGGAGTAAACACTGCCTCCACAGGTCAGAGGGAGTAAACACTGCCTCCACAGGTCAGAGGGAGTAAACACTGAACACTGCCTCCGCAGGTCAGAGGGAGTAAACACTGAACACTGCCTCCACAGGTCAGAGGGAGTAAACACTGAACACTGCCCCCACAGGTCAGAGGGAGTAAACACTGAACACTGCCTCCGCAGGTCAGAGGGAGTAAACACTGCCTCCACAGGTCAGAGGGAGTAAACACTGAACACTGCCTCCGCAGGTCAGAGGGAGTAAACACTGAACACTGCCTCCACAGGTCAGAGGGAGTAAACACTGAACACTGCCTCCGCAGGTCAGAGGGAGTAAACACTGCCTCCGCAGGTCAGAGGGAGTAAACACTGAACACTGCCTCCACAGGTCAGAGGGAGTAAACACTGCCTCCACAGGTCAGAGGGAGTAAACACTGCCTCCACAGGTCAGAGGGAGTAAACACTGCCTCCGCAGGTCAGAGGGAGTAAACACTGCCCCCCATAGGTCATCAGAGGTATTACTCTGCTTTAGCAACGAGCAGCGATGAAGACAGAAGTGTTCTGAAGTGGGCGGAGCCAGTCGTCACTATATACTCTTGTGATTGTTTGTGTGTGTGTGTGTGTGGTACCTTGTCCCTGGATGTGGGACACGTCCAGTCCCTCCTTCAGACGCAGGATCACGGCTCCGAACTGGAAGTCGAAGGCGTCACTGGTGGAAGGAGAAAAATACTGAGGTTTACTGCAGGTAGTCCACACACACACACACGCACACGCACTCACACACACACACACGCACACGCACACGCACTCACACACACACACACGCACGCACGCACACTCACACGCAGTAAAGCTCAGAGTATTAAGTAGGAACATTGAAGTTCTGACACGTTAATCCTGAACGTTACAACAGAATCAAACTAAATCCTCTAACAGCCTCACATGACGGCATCACGAGGAGCCGACCAGGCTCTGCCCCGCTGGAGGGCTCTGAAACTAACTCTGCCCCGCTGGAGGGCTCTGAAACTAACTCTCCCCCGCTGGAGGGCTCTGAAACTAACTCTCCCCCGCTGGAGGGCTCTGAAACTAACTCTCCCCCGCTGGAGGGCTCTGAAACTAACTCTCCCCCGCTGGAGGGCTCTGAAACTAACTCTCCCCCGCTGGAGGGCTCTGAAACTAACTCTCCCCCGCTGGAGGGCTCCGAAACGCTGCAGCTTCTTTTGGTGAAACGTGGATTAAACCTGTATTGTTCAGACTGATGTGACTTACAGGTGAACCAGCATCACACACACACACACACACACACACACACACACACACACACACACACACACACACACACACACACACACACACACACACACACACACACACACACACACACACACACACACACACACACACACACACACACACACACACACACACACACACACACACACACACACACACACACACACACACACACACACACACACACACACACACACACACACACACACACACACACAGGTTGTGACTGAGTGAGTGAGGAGCAACATGGCGGTGGGACCCACTGGATCATGCTGATGTAGGTCTCCACATTCATCATGTCTCCGTCCCGCCAGTCGCTCTTGTAGCCCAGCACCAGCGTGTTGGGTTTCAGGCGGCCCAGACCAGCAGCCTGGAGGAAACAACAACCACTTCCTGTTAGACCAGCAGGTCTCCAACTACAGGACCATTTACAGCTTTACTTTTGTCAATGAAACCTCTGAATGGTGAACTACAAGGGACTTCCTGTCCTGCTAGAGGACTACCTGTCCTGTCCTGCTAGAGGACTACCTGTCCTGTCCTGCTAGAGGACTACCTGTACTGCTTGGGGACTTCCTGTCTGGTCTCATGTAGCCCCTCACCTGCAGCAGGTACTGAGATCCTTGCCTCAGGTCCTCGGCGAACACGGGGGTGTAGAAGGCCTTGGTCTCATTCCTCAGGAGCCAGCGCTGGTACCGGGACTGGTCCGTGGCCAGGTCTTTGAAGTTCGGCCTCCGGTAGCCCTGCAGGGACCAGAACACAAACCCTCCTGAACTGTCTCGGGCTTTAGCAAGCCCCCCGGACCTCCAACAACCCACCAGACTCCCCAGAGCCCACTCGGACCTCCGACAGCCCTTTAGGACCCAAAGACCCCTGACAAGGACAAAGCTCCTCCTCCTGGAGGACAAAGCTCCTCCTCCTCCTGGAGGACAAAGCTCCTCCTCCTCCTGGTGTCCTCTGCAAGGATCCAGTAGCCAATATAAAACCACCAAGCGGAAACAAGCTGCTCCTTCAACCAGCTGCACTGAACTAAGATCAGTGAGGAGAGATCCTGGTGAGGAGCATGAAAGCATGAAAACATGAGGGCATGAGAAAATGAAAGCATGAGGCCAGGAGAGCATGAGAATACGAGAGCATGTGGACATGAGAACATAAGGACATGATAGCATGAGAACGCGAGCTAATGAGAGCATGAGCGTATTAGAATATGAGTATATGAGAGCAAGTGAACATGAGAGCATGAGAACACGAGCGTATGAGGCAAAGGGAACATGAGGACACGATAGCTTAAAAACACAAGTGCGTGAGAGCATGAAAATATGAGGACATGAGAACACAAGAGCACGAGAACAGGGGAGCATGAGGACATAAAGACATGAGAACATGGGAGTATTGAGGACATGATAGTATGATAATATGAGAACGGGAGAATATGATGAGATGAAAGCACAAAAGTATGAGATCACGAAAACATGACAAAATGAGATTACCGTGCGAACGTGACCACAGATCATCAGGCCCACATTCTTTGTGAAGCTGTGGACCAGATCCAGAAGAGCAGGACGCGAGTTTGGGTAACCGGTCATCACCAGACACTGAGGCCTGCAGAGGAAGAGCAGCATCATCATCATCATCATCATCATCATCATCATCATCATCACCAGACACTGAGGCCTGCAGAGGAAGAGCAGCATCATCATCATCATCATCATCATCATCATCAGACACTGAGGCCTGCAGAGGAAGAGCAGCATCATCATCATCATCAGACACTGAAGTCTGCAGAGGAAGAGCATCATCATCATCATCATCATCATCAGACACTGAGGCCTGCAGAGGAAGAGCATCATCATCATCTGTTTGGGGGTGCTGTCGCCTGAAACACGACTCATTGATTGGTCTGACCTGAACGAAGTCCCGCCTCCTTAGCCTGTGGTGGCTAGGCTAGTTAGCACTTGGCTGATAGACAGCCACAAACAACTGTGATACATAGCCTTCAGACCAGATATCAACAATAGTCTTCCTCACTGCATCTTCCTCCTTTCTACTTCTTTGTCTCTTCTTCCTCCTCTCTACCATAAAACAAGATGTGAACAGGCCCCGAAGAGCCTGGTCTGGATAAAACAAGATGTGAACAGGCCCCGAAGAGCCTGGTCCGGATAAAACAAGATGTGAACAGGCCCCGAAGAGCCTGGTCCGGATAAAACAAGATGTGAACAGGCCCCGAAGAGCCTGGTCTGGATAAAACAAGATGTGAACAGGCCCCGAAGAGCCTGGTCCGGATAAAACAAGATGTGAACAGGCCCCGAAGAGCCTGGTCCGGATAAAACAAGATGTGAACAGGCCCCGAAGAGCCTGGTCCGGATAAAACAAGATGTGAACAGGCCCCGAAGAGCCTGGTCCGGATAAAACAAGATGTGAACAGGCCCCGAAGAGCCTGGTCCGGATAAAACAAGATGTGAACAGGCCCCGAAGAGCCTGGTCTGGATAAAACAAGATGTGAACAGGCCCCGAAGAGCCTGGTCCGGATAAAACAAGATGTGAACAGGCCCCGAAGAGCCTGGTCCGGATAAAACAAGATGTGAACAGGCCCCGAAGAGCCTGGTCCGGATAAAACAAGATGTGAACAGGCCCCGAAGAGCCTGGTCCGGATAAAACAAGATGTGAACAGGCCCTCAGTCTCCCCACACCACATAAAAAAACATTTTCTCCCAGTCATGGGAAGGTGTGTGTGTGTGTGTGTGTGTGTGTGTGTGTGTGTGTGTGTGTGTGTGTGTGTGTGTGTGTGTGTGTGTGTGTGTGTGTGTGTGTGTGTGTGTGTGTGTGGTTGAGGTCTTATCGGTGAAGCATTGACATCATTTTCTGCTATTATCCTTCCACATGTCAAACCGAGGCAGAACACACACACACACACACACACACACACACACACACACACACACACACACACACACACACACACACACACACACACACACACACACACACACACACACACACACACACACACACACACACACACACACACACACACACACACACACACACACACACACACACACACACATCAAAGCAGGCATGTTAATGGAAGCAGGAGATGAAGAGTTCATAGGAACTTGAGCTGATCTGAAGGCGTCACATGACTTTAATCATCTGCTCCTGTGGGAAACACACACACACACACACACACACACACACACACACACACACACACACACACACACACACACACACACACACACACACACACACACACACACACACACACACACACACACACACACACACACACACACACACACACACACACACACACACACACACACACACACACAAACACACAAACACACACAGATGTTTGAAAGCTGGAGACTGATGTGAACAACACCACCTCCATCTATCACCAGAACAACACCACCTCCATCTGTCCACAGCCCCACAGCTCTACAGCTCTACAGCCCCACAGCTCTACAGCCCCACAGCTCTACAGCTCCACAGCCCCACAGCTCTACAGCTCTACAGCCCCACAGCTCCACAGCCCCACAGCCCCACAGCTCTACAGCTCCACAGCTCTACAGCTCCACAGCCCCACAGCTCCACAGCTCTACAGCCCCACAGCTCTACAGCTCCACAGCCCCACAGCTCTACAGCTCCACAGCTCTACAGCTCCACAGCCCCACAGCTCTACAGCTCTACAGCTCTACAGCCCCACAGCTCTACAGCTCCACAGCCCCACAGCTCCACAGCTCTACAGCTCTACAGCCCCACAGCTCTACAGCTCCACAGCCCCACAGCTCTACAGCTCCACAGCTCTACAGCCCCACAGCTCTACAGCTCCACAGCCCCACAGCCCCACAGCTCTACAGCTCCACAGCTCTACAGCCCCACAGCTCTACAGCTCCACAGCCCCACAGCTCCACAGCTCTACAGCCCCACAGCTCTACAGCTCCACAGCCCCACAGCTCTACAGCTCCACAGCTCTACAGCTCCACAGCCCTGTTGAAGACATTCTGAGGGTCTGAACTACTTCCTCTCTCAAGCCAAATGTGGCTCGGATATGCGAGAAGAAGCGCTGCCAAGTCTCTGGCAGCAAAGAGGAGACAAGAGGAACCATGTTCAGGAGAACCGTTCATGATCTTCATTCAGTGTTCCAGTCATGTTCAGAAGAAATCATTAAAACTGTTAAGAATGACATTTGAGGATTTTTTGTACCACTTTGTTTGTGGACTCCCTGATGCGGCCCAGCCTCACCCAGACTCTGCCTCCAGCGGCCCCCGGGGACATTGAGTTTGAGACCCCTGATTGAGACCCTAAAGGCCGAGTCAGCAGATCTTAAGTCAGCAGAGTCGACTCTGGCAGTAACTTCCTGCAGCGCTAGTACTGTGATAGAACTGGGTTTCGTCTGGTGGTTTACTCTGAAATAACTGGGTTTTCACTCTGTTGCCATAGTAACCGGTGGCATCATGGCTCAATTGATGAAGCTTTTTATTGTGGTTGTTCGGGTTCAGAACTCAAGGTTCACATACACAGTTAATTGAACTAATTCATATCAGCTGTCCAGGAACCGGAAAATCAGGCCATGTTTACACATACCCAGTTTTTAAAAAAACCTGATATTTCCCTTTCTACGTTTAAAAAACAATCTTCATTTATACCGACACACATATCCAGCTGGTTCAGAGCTGCTATGAGCATGTCAAACCTGTAGGGGGCAGTGTAGCAAGAAGCATGAAGCCACGATAACCAATCAGAATCCTGGGAAAAAAACAGGACATTACGAATTGTGATGTAAATCTCCGCCTACCTGTCTTTAGACGCAAACAGAGACACAGATTTCATCCAGATGTCCAGTGTGGCCGGAGTTTTCAGGAATCATCGTTCGTGGTGAGTCGGAGCTGCTTTATGTGTAAATGTGCCCAAACGCAGAGAAATATCACCCTTTTTTTCAGATACCCAGGTACGTGTAAACATGGCCTCAGAGTTTTTTCACGTCCGTCTTGCTTTAGTCCGGAGCTCCGGAGTGGACATAGAGGAAATAATAACGCGTGAATGAGCCTGGGGCTTATTTTTCAACATTTGGGCGTTACATAGTGAATTTCTGCTCCTTCCACCTTAACATATAATTAAGAAGCAGTTTTCCATGGTGGTTCTTTTCAGGCTTTTCATGGTGACATCATTGTAACTAACTTCACTTCCAGGTCGTGTCTGGCGTTCTGACCGCAGGCTGAGGTCTGCATGAGGCAGCAGGGGGCGCTCTGCTCCGCTCCGCGACGCTCCAATATTATTTTATAACCACAGAACTTCTTTATAATAAATACTTTTGCTTCATCAGCAACTAAAAAATAAAGTACAAACTACTGTAAATAAAATCTTGGAGTTTATAGACATAATGAGCTTTTTAACGGCTTCATGTGAAGAAGAACTTTAATCAGAGTGTTTACCTAGGTTGCCATGGAAACAGTTTTAGAGCTTCGTTCTATCACTGTAATCCTCCATTCTTCATGTTGAAGCTTTTGATTCAGACACTCCCAGAAATAAAGTGAAAGGAGCAGAAATTCACTATGTAACACCCAAATGGTGAAAAATAAGACCCAAACTCAAACAGGTGTTATTATTTGTCCCTCTATGTCCACTCTGGGGCTCTGGAGTAAAACAAGACGGACGTGAACAAACACCAACGAGACAAGAAGAGACGTAATGTCTTCTGGCTCTTTGGTGCATCAGAGGTTCTGGTCAGACTAGATGGAGCGACCCGGACTAAACCTCTGGTACAGTCCGTCTCCTGGTTCCTGGACGAGGCTGTCAGCGCCACATTGGTGAAATCAGTGACGTTTCACGTTTCGTAGTGACGCAGTGACGTAGCTCTACTGGCTCCGCTAACGGTGGAAAGAGAACCGGTTCTTTGGCGGTGCTCATTTAAGAACCGGCTCTGGTACCGGCCCTGAACTAGAACCTGGTTCTTTTGGTAGAAATGCCCCCACAGTGAGTCAACTCAGAGTTCAGGAGAAACTGAGCAGTAGCTCAACAGGCAGCCTGGTTCAGCAGGTCAACAGGAACTGGGATGAAACAGTACCTGAAGTTCTTGATGTGATCCTCCACGCCGCTGAGGTGCAGAGTGTGTGTGAGGGCCTGGTGGTACGTCAGAGCCTGAGTGGACGAGCCCCAGTTCACATCTGGAACACACACACTCTTAACAGTTGTGTTTATGTGTCAGGAATCCTGCTGTGTGTGTGTGTGTGTGTGTGTGTGTAGGGCCACACAGAAACACAAATACTCCTCAGTCCAGTTTTTACTGGTTCTACAAACACAACTGAAGTGAAATAAATGAAAACGTAAAGACAACATAACACACACACACACACACACACACACACACACACACACACACACACACACACACACACACACACACACACACACACACACACACACACACACACACACCCCCCCCCCCCTACCTGGCTTCTTGTAGCTGACGTAGATGTACAGTCCCATGACGATGACGTTGGTGAGCAGCGCGGCGGCCCAGTTGATGACGAACATGACGACGCAGCAGAGCACGGCTCCGGCCAGCGACACCCACATGTTGTAGTACTTGAAGCTGGGGCGCCACCCTGTGGCACAAAAAAAACCCATGTAGTACTTGAAGCTGGAACGCCTCAGGATGACGTCCAGCCTGGACACAGCCAGGAAACACAAACTGCTGTGAAGACGGAGCACAGCAGGAGGAGGTGAATGGATGATGGTCGAGTTTGATTCCAACATGGCGATCAGGAAGCAATCACATCGTTAACATGGCGCTACGATGTGACGTTAACATGACTCTACGATACGACTTTAACAATTCAATGTTAACATAGCGCTATGTTACAAGGTTTACATGGCCCTACGATACGACTTTAACAATTCGATATTAACGGGGCGCAACCATACGTTTACATGATGCTACGATACAACAATACGACGTTAACATGGCGCAACGATACAACGTTAACGTGGCGCTACAATACAACGTTAACCTGGCGCTACAATACAACGTTAACCTGGCGCTACAATACAACGTTAACGTGGCGCTACAATACAACGTTAACCTGGCGCTACAATACAACGTTAACCTGGCGCTACAATACAACGTTAACGTGGCGCTACAATACAACGTTAACCTGGCGCTACAATACAACGTTAACCTGGCGCTACGATACAACGTTAACGTGGCGCAACGATACAACGTTAACGTGGCGCAACGATAAAACGGTAACGCGGCGCCACGATACAACGGTAACGTGGCGCAACGGTAACGCGGCGCCACGATACAACGGTAACGTGGCGCAACGGTAACGCGGCGCAACGTTAACGCGGCGCAACGATACGTTAACGTGGCACAACGATACAACGGTAACGTGGCGCAACGGTAACGCGGCGCAACGGTAACGCGGTGCAACGATACAACGGTAACGTGGCGCTACGATACAACGTTAACGTGGCGCTACGATACAACGTTAACTTGGCGCTACGATACAACGTTAACGTGGCGCTACGATACAACGTTAACGTGGCGCAACGATACAACGTTAACCTGGCGCTACAATACAACGTTAACCTGGCGCTACAATACAACGTTAACCTGGCGCTACAATACAACGTTAACGTGGCGCTACAATACAACGTTAACCTGGCGCTACAATACAACGTTAACGTGGCGCAACGATACAACGTTAACGTGGCGCTACAATACAACGGTAACGTGGCGCAACGATAAAACGGTAACGTGGCGCAACGGTAACGCGGCGCAACGATACAACGGTAACGTGGCGCAACGGTAACGCGGCGCAACGTTAACGCGGCGCAACGTTAACGCGGCGCAACGATACGTTAACGTGGCACAACGATACAACGGTAACGTGGCGCAACGTTAACGCGGCGCAACGATACAACGGTAACGTGGCGCAACAGTAACGCGGCGCAACGATACAACGGTAACGTGGCGCTACGATACAACGTTAACTTGGCGCTACGATACAACGTTAACGTGGCGCTACGATACAACGTTAACGTGGCGCTACGATACAACGTTAACGTGGCACAACGATACAACGTTAACGTGGCGCTATAATACAACGTTAACCTGGCGCTACAATACAACGTTAACGTGGCGCTACAATACAACGTTAACCTGGCGCTACAATACAACGTTAACCTGGCGCTACAATACAACGTTAACCTGGCGCTACAATACAACGTTAACGTGGCGCAACGATACAACGTTAACGTGGCGCAACAATACAACGTTAACCTGGCGCTACAATACAACGTTAACGTGGCGCGACGATACAATGGTAACGCGGCGCGACGATACAACGGTAACGTGGCGCAACGGTAACACGGCGCAACGTTAACGCGGCGCAACGTTAACGCGGCGCAACGATACGTTAACGTGGCACAACGATACAACGGTAACGTGGCGCTACGATACAACGTTAACGTGGCGCTACGATACAACGTTAACGTGGCGCTACGATACAACGTTAACTTGGCGCTACGATACAACGTTAACTTGGCGCTACGATACAACGGTAACGCGGCGCAACGATACAACGGTAACGCGGCGCAACGATACAACGGTAACGCGGCGCAACGATACAACGGTAACGCGGCGCTACGATACAACGTTAACGTGGCGCAACGATACAACGGTAACGTGGCGCAACGATACAACGGTAACGTGGCGCTACAATACAACGTTAACCTGGCGCTACAATACAACGGTAACGTGGCGCAACGATACAACGTTAACGTGGCGCAACAATACAACGTTAACCTGGCGCTACGATACAACTTTAACGTGGCGCAACGATACAACGTTAACGTGGCGCAACGATACAACGGTAACGCGGCGCAACGATACAACGGTAACGTGGCGCAACGGTAACGTGGCGCAACGGTAACGTGGCGCAACGGTAACGTGGCGCAACGGTAACGTGGCGCAACGGTAACGTGGCGCAACGGTAACGCGGCGCAACGATACGTTAACGTGGCACAACGATACAACGGTAACGTGGCGCTACGATACAACGTTAACGTGGCGCTACGATACAACGTTAACTTGGCGCTACGATACAACGTTAACGTGGCGCTACGATACAACGTTAACGTGGCGCAACGATACAGCGGTAACGCGGCGCAACGATACAACGGTAACGCGGCGCAACGATACAACGGTAACGTGGCGCAACGGTAACGCGGTGCAACGATACAACGGTAACGCGGTGCAACGATACAACGTTAACGTGGCGCTACGATACAACGTTAACGTGGCGCAACGATACAACGGTAACGTGGCGCAACGATACAACGTTAACGTGGCGCAACGATACAACGGTAACGTGGCGCAACGGTAACGCGGCGCAACGATACAATGGTAACGCGGCGCAACGTTAACGTGGCGCAACGATACGTTAACGTGGCGCAACGATACAACGGTAACGTGGCGCAACGGTAACGCGGCGCAACGATACAACGGTAACGTGGCGCAACGATACAACGGTAACGTGGCGCAACGGTAACGTGGCGCAACGGTAACGCGGCGCAACGATACAACGGTAACGCGGCGCAACGATACAACGTTAACGTGGCGCAACGATAACGTGGCGCAACGATACAGCGGTAACGCGGCGCAACGATACAACGGTAACGCGGCGCAACGATACAACGGTAACGTGGCGCAACGGTAACGCGGTGCAACGATACAACGGTAACGCGGTGCAACGATACAACGTTAACGTGGCGCTACGATACAACGTTAACGTGGCGCAACGATACAACGGTAACGTGGCGCAACGATACAACGTTAACGTGGCGCAACGATACAACGGTAACGTGGCGCAACGATACAACGGTAACGTGGCGCAACGGTAACGCGGCGCAACGATACAATGGTAACGCGGCGCAACGTTAACGTGGCGCAACGATACGTTAACGTGGCGCAACGATACAACGGTAACGTGGCGCAACGGTAACGCGGCGCAACGATACAACGGTAACGTGGCGCAACGATACAACGGTAACGTGGCGCAACGTTAACGTGGCGCAACGGTAACGTGGCGCAACGATACAACGTTAACGTGGCGCCACGGTAACATGGCGCAACGATACAACGTTAACGTGGCGCAACGATACAATGGTAACGTGGCGCAATGGTAACGCGGCGCAACGTTAACGTGGCGCAACGATACAACGTTAACATGGTGCTACGATACAACGTTAACATAGCGCTATGACACAACATTAACATGGCGCTACTATACAACGTGGCTGTTACAGAGTATGATGATCACGTTAACGAGGTTAAAAAGGTTAACGAGGTCAACAAGGTTAAAGATGGCGTTAGCCTGCAACCGACACTGGAACGTTACAGCAGCTGTTAGGAAACGTTTACCGGACTGCTAACAAGCTAACGTAGAGAGGTTTAGTCACAGCTGGAGTTGCAGTGTGTGTGTGTGTGTGTGTGTGTGTGTGTGTGTGTGTGTGTAGTTACAGTGTGTGGTTACAGCGTGTAGTTACAGGGAGTAACAGGACATAAACGGTACAGAGACCGAGAGACTCCAGCAGCAGACACATGTTAAGGATAGAAAAGCAGTGAACTGCGTCTCCGTCAGCGCTGCTGGGTCAAGTTCTGTACCATTTACATCCCTGTAGTTTGAAGAAGTCGGAGGCAGAGAATCTGTACCTGCAGTTCAGCTTCAGCTTCAGCTTCAGTAATGAGAGGAAAGAAAACACAACTTAAAACATAATCAACCTGCTCCATTACCTGCTACACCTCAAAGTGCTGAATCACCTTCTACAGCTCAACCTTCATTTTATCACCTGTAGCCCTGGACCCAGACCTGGACCCAGACCTGGACCCAGACCTGGACCCAGACCTGGACCAGTTTGTCTTCCTTCAATTGAAGAGAAATAATTCACCTCCAATACAAACCAACAGGAATTGCAACAGGACCATAGTCCTGGACCTGGCCCTCCTCCCATACTAAACCAGAGTCCTTAACCTGGTCTTCCTCCCAGACCAAACCAGCTTCCTGGACCTGGTCCTCCTCCCAGCCAGGCCTCCCTCGTAAACTTCCAAAGGGTGGAGACCAAGTGTGTGTGTGTGTGTGTGTGTGTGTGTGTGTGTGTGTGGGTGCAGGGGGTCCTAATCAGATGAACCTCCTCAACTGGTTCCTCTCAGGGTGGAGGAGCTCCACTTTGAGTCTCTCCTAATGGATAAACTACATCACCGAGAGTGATGACTCCACCCTGCAGGGGAAACTCATTTTAGCTGCTTGAATCCTTGAGTCAGTCATGATCCACAGTTCATGTTGGAGGTGGAGGTCATCATGTTGGAGGAGAGGGTTGTCATGTTGGCGGGGGTGGAGGTTTCCTTGTTGGGGGGGGGGGGGGGGGGGGGGGGGTGGAGGTCATCACGTTGGGTGTGGAGGTTGTGTAGTTCTGTGAGAGGGTGAAAAGCTGGTCTGTAGTTCACGGACTCCCCTAGACTCTGAGGCTCAGGACAGTGATCCCTGTAACTGGCTCACATTCTCCGGTCCCCCTTTTTGAAAACTGGGACCACCACCCGGTCTGCCAGTTAGATGGTCCTGTACCCGAGGTCCAGTACCTGAGGTTCTGTAACCTCATTCCAGGTCAGAGGATGTCCCCTCTTGCTGAGCACAGCTTGAGATAGACCTTGACCACTCTGACCCGACCCTCTGGATGGTCCCCAGAACCTCTTTGAGGCCAACCGAAAGTCCCCCTCCATGGCCTCACTGAACTCCTCCCATGATGCTGACTTTGCTTCCCCAACCGCTACCGCCGATACCTGTCTGCTGAGTCCAGAGTCTCCTGAACCAACCAGGCCCTAAAGGTCTGCTGAGTCCAGAGTCTCCTCAACCAACCAGGCTCTAATGGTCTGCTGAGTCCAGAGTCCCCTGAACCAACCAGGCCCTAAAAGTCTGCTGACTCCAGAGTCCCAGCCTCTAACGCCTCCTGGACCACTGGAGTCCAACGGCTGGTCCTTGGGTTGCCGCCCTGACAGGTACCGATGAGCTTCCAGCCACATCTAAGCAGAGCCACTTCCACAATGGAGGACTTGAACAAGGTCCACTGGGACTCGGTGTCCCCAATCTAGCCCTCCTGACCACCAGTTGTTCCTCCAGTTCACCAGTCGTTCCTCCAGACCACCAGTCGTTCCTCCAGACCACTAATCATTCCAAGGACCGTAGAGTCTGTTGGTGGTTCCCTTTCCAGGACCTCACCACTCAAGACTCCGATCTGCTGTTTGGTGCAGAAGCACAAAGAACTGCAGAGAGGAGACCTATAGGGAACAAACCCACTGGGAGGAGACCCTCTCGTCCACCAGGACAAACTCCAACTGCCCCCACCCCCCTCCACACTAGCTGAAGTGAGACGTACCTGGAGAGTTGGCCAGCGAGGCGTGGAACACTGAGAAGTTGATGAGGGCATAAGACGCCAAGAAGAAGTTGGAGATGATGGGAGCGATGGTGTTCAACTTGGCTGGAAGGACAAAACCACATGGTTAGAGGAGTTCAGCTGGGACTTCCTGTCCGTCAGTCCGTCTGGAAAGTCTAGAAAGAGTCTGGAGAGCCTGGAGAGTCAGCACAGGGGTCAACAACACGGTGCCCAGGTCACCAGGTCGCCCCCAAAGACCACAGGAGTCGCCTGCAGGCCTGTTCTAAAAATAGAACGTCAACGCTGCAGAGCTTCAGTGTTGCAGAGCTTCAGTGTTGCAGAGCGTCAGTGTTGCAGAGCTTCAGTGTTGCAGAGCGTCAGTGTTGCAGAGCGTCAGTGTTGCAGAGCTTCAGTGTTGCAGAGCTTCAGTGTTGCAGAGAGTCAGTGTTGCAGAGCGTCAGTGTTGCAGAGCGTCAGTATTGCAGAGCTTCAGTGTTGCAGAGCGTCAGTGTTGCAGAGAGTCAGTGTTGCAGAGCGTCAGTGTTGCAGAGCGTCAGTGTTGCAGAGCTTCAGTGTTGCAGAGCGTCAGTGTTGCAGAGAGTCAGTGTTGCAGAGCTTCAGTGTTGCAGAGAGTCAGTGTTGCAGAGCTTCAGTGTTGCAGAGCGTCAGTGTTGCAGAGCGTCAGTGTTGCAGAGCTTCAGTGTTGCAGAGCGTCAGTGTTGCAGAGCGTCATTGTTGCAGAGCTTCAGTGTTGCAGAGAGTCAGTGTTGCAGAGCGTCATTGTTGCAGAGAGTCAGTGTTGCAGAGCGTCATTGTTGCAGAGCGTCATTGTTGCAGAGCGTCAGTGTTGCAGAGCGTCATTGTTGCAGAGAGTCAGTGTTGCAGAGCGTCAGTGTTGCAGAGCGTCATTGTTGCAGAGCTTCAGTGTTGCAGAGCGTCATTGTTGCAGAGAGTCAGTGTTGCAGAGCGTCAGTGTTGCAGAGCGTCAGTGCTGCAGCTCCTCTCCAGACTGTGGGCCGGGGAGGCAAACAGTCTAGGATTGAAGAATTGGCCAGATGTAAGCAGAGTCAGTTACCGATGAGGATGAAGGCCAGAGCGATGCCGAAGGTGAGGATGTATCCTCGTAGAGGCTCGTTGTTCTTGCCGTAGCCCTTGGCGAACATTCCCAGGCCGGGGTAGATGTTGTCTTTACACAGCGCCTGAGGAGAGGAACAACACACAAAGTTCACACACAACTCTGCAGCTGCTCCTCAGGTCCTCCTGCTGCTCCGGTCCCACCTGGAACACTTTGGGCGCGCTGACCAGCGAGGCAAGCGCCGATGACAGCGTGGCCGAGAAGATCCCGGCGGTGATGATGGGTCCAAAACCAGACACTAGACTCATGACCTGGAGAGACATCGGCACGATTCAAATCAGCTCAGATTGGCCCCACTGGCGGCATGGAGTGGACCTGGAACTGGACTGACCTGGAAGTCGTTTTGCAGGCCGAACCGGCAGCCATCTTTAGTGCTCTTACATGTGGAGAAGTCGTAGCCAAACTTGCAGGCAGCCTCGCTGCAGTTGGTGAAGTGAGAAGAGAGCGTGTCGTTCATGTTTCCACTGGCGTCTCTCACGATGCAGGAGCCTGTTGCAACAAATAGGAAGTAGTAAACTCACCAAAAACAAACAGGAAGTGTAGCAATCAAACAGGATGTACAGCAGACAGGAAGTACAGTCAACTCACTGCAAACAAACATCACACGTTCACAGAACCAGCAAACACTTCATTGTAGGAGGGGCCCATTGACCAGCCAACACAGGGCCTGAAGGCTTTTGCCTGCAGGAATTTGCTTTAATGTCAAGGGAGCTCGGCCGCTTAATGTCCACCCTAGTCCAGCCCCGTCAAGTCCCTGCTGCCAGAGCCGTAGGACATTTAGGAATGTACCGGTGGTTCCCGGGGAACAAAGCACAGGCGAACTGCACAAGGCAACAGTTGGACTCCAGAGACGCCCCTCAGCTCGTGAGTACCGGAGCCGCTGCTTTTTCTGGTCAGAGGCATTAGGCCCCATGCAAGATTTTTCCCAAACCTCAAGGGCAGGACCTTAGACTGGTCCAGGATTAGAGGTCACAGGGCTCTGTTCTTCGCCCCTGTCCTTCTCGACCTAGCCAGCTCCCAACTGCTGTCCCCCCAGGCCCCTACATAGATGAGACTCGTCAGCCGGTGGTCATTTTTTTTCCATTCCGGGTCAACTCAGGCTCTTGGTTCCCCACACCCCGGACACTTAGGGGAATGTGAAAACGCTGTTTGATCCGGACAGCAGTTGTCTTCAGGGAAAAAACATTTTGCTTGGGCAACAAGAACACGCCCACAAACTTGGAGCCAGAGCAAGCAAGAGACCTCTGGTCCCCTTGAAAACCTTGTTTCCTTTACAAACAATCTTTCGAATGGGCTCAGTGGGAAGACGTGACGTAGTATTCTGGGTAGTAAACAGATAACCACGTGAATCAGAAGAATTACATGCGGAAATAAAAAGTTAAAAAAATATCTCGTGGCCAGACATGGAGTAGTAAGCATGAATTAGTGAGGAAGAAGTAGTGGAAAAGACACTTATTGATATCTGGTCTGAATACTATAGCCACGAGCTAACTAGCATGGTCACCACGGGCTAAAGCGGTGGGACTTCCGGTTTTGATCCGGACAAATCAATGAGCTGTGTTTTTTCATTACTTTCTGTCTGGTCAGTGTTTGCTCCAGGAGACAGCGCCCCCAAACAGCAGCTGGTGGAATTGCGACATTTTCCAGGCGGTTTGGTCCGGTCTCAAAAGTGAATGTGAACGCCACCAAACCAAATGAAGGTGTGAAAATTCTCGGCTCCCCTCCTTCCCAAGTAAACCGAGTCCCGGACTATCTGAACGTAAAAGGCCCCTTAGGTGTTGGCCACTGTTTTTCAGAGGTATCCGCATTCACTTCCGCCGCCGGCCTCCCATACATGGTTGGGTCAGGATAACTATGATCCATGACCCAGCGAGGGCACAAGCACTGTCCCTGGAAATGTGCACCTTGCTGGCCAAACGTGCCATCATGACTGTGGACCCTTGGTCCAGCCGAGGGGGTTTATTTGAGGCATTTCCTCGTACCAAATAAAATGGGCGATCTGCACCTCGTTCTGGACCTTCAAGGTCTGAACAGGTTTTTTAAAGAAATTCTGTTCAGGATATTGCCTGTCAACCAGGTCCTCCAGACATTATCTCTGGGCAACTGGTTCACGTCAATTGATTTGACAGACACATATTTTCAAGTCCGAATTGCGCCACACCATTGGTGGTTCCATCGGGTTGCGTTTCAAGGGGAGCACTACCAGTTCAGGGTTCTCCCTTTCCCCCAGGGTATTCTCCAGAAACATTACTGCAGCTCTGTCCCCACTGCAGGCTCGGGGATTGCAGACACTAGACGACTGGCTGATATGTGCACCGACTCACGAGGATGTCATTCAGGACACACAGACTGTGCTAAATCACATAGCCTCTCTGGGCTTGGATGTCAACAAGGAGAAGAGCAATCTGGTCACTGCGCAGGTAAGCACCTTTCTCGGACCATGACCGCATGTCCTGCACCTTGGCAGGTCCAGGATGTTTTGGACATCCTCCCACAGTTCCAGTGTAAGCAGGGACTTCTGTATGTCCTTTACCTTCACCTACTTGGTGAGTTGGTGGCAGCGTTAACAGTGGATCTGCTGGGACTGCTGCCTCTTTGTCTATTACAGATGTGGCTCAACTGGCTGCATGTGGATCCCACAGGCCACGATTACAGGGGGCTGTGTGTGTGTCTCCTCAGTGCCTGCTGTCTCTGTCTTAGTAGAGGAAGAGAGCATATCTCACACAAGGTGTTCCTCTAGGATCCTTTTTCTCTCGCTGGGAGGTCACAAATGCGTCTCTCCAGGGCCTGAGGAGGGTTAGGGTTAAGGCAAGGGGGGATGGTGCAAGTAAAATGGTAACCTTGTCAATGAGGGCATCACATCAATGTCTTGGAGTTGATGGCCGTGCGGTTGGCACTACAGAAATTTCTTCCACATCTTTGGGGAAGACATGTTTTGGTGAGGTCCAGCAAGACCAGTGTGGTTTTTCACATCAACCACCAGGGGGAACCAGGTCCATTAGCTTAATGAGGTTGGCCACTCATATCCTGACTTGGAGGCCTGACGCACAGCTGGCCCAGATCTCTACTATATACATCCCCACTGCTCTTCCCGACACTGCTGAGGGTTTCTCAAGAAGGGTACACATTGATCCTACTGGACCTGGTTTGGCAGAACAGGACACAATTCCCGCTGCTGCGCAGGCTCTGCTGCAGCTCACCCAGGTGCCTACCGTCCAGGAGGGATCCTCTGCCCCAGTTCGGAGGGAGGATTCTGCACCCCAATCCCTATCGCCTCCAGCTGTGGGTGAGGCTTCTGCGGGGCCAGGGGGCACTTCCTCAGACTATAATGGGGACATAGCATTTACAATCACTAACGCTCGTGCAGCATCTACACGACGACTGTATGCAAACAGGTGGAAACTGTTCGACCACTGGTCATGGCTTGGACACTGTATACTTTCCTGTCTCCTCCATACCGTAGTTCCTACAGGATCTTCTTAACCAAGGACCATCTCCATCCACACTGAAGGTGTATGTGGCTGCCATTTCATGCTCTCATGCTGGCATTAATCATGCTTCGGTTGGCCATGACAAAAGTGTGACGCTTTTCTTGAAAGTTGCCCTTAGGCTCTGCCCACCTAGCCAACCAGTGGCTCCAACATGGGACCTATCCATGGTGCTGGAGGCTCTTCGGGTTTCTCCATTTGAGCCCTTGGACCAGGCAGGCAGTGGCTCTCCCTTAAGACGGCCATGGCCTCAGGCAGACGTGTAGGTGAACTGCAAGCCCTAACCATTCATGGGTTCTGCCTTAACTGGGCGGCAGATGACTCTGGAGTGACCTTGCACTGATCCATCTTTTGTTTCCAAGATGTTTTCTTCTACACACAACTGCTCCAGTTGGCTGGTTTTGGTAGGCAGTCCTCTGCTGATCTTGTGTCCAGTCCAAGCACTGAAGCTGTATACATCGTCTGATCATCGGTTTGCTTTGCCGGGCCCCAGCAGGGTCTGCACCTTTCTATACAAGGCCTTTTCCACTGGGTTGTGGAGAATATTAGGTGTGCCTATAGTTCACAGGGACTCTGCTGCCGGCTGGTGTACACCGTCATTTGACGAGGAGCTTGTCGACTTCCCAGAGGAAGTCGGGGAAGGAAGTCGGCGAAGTCTGTGTCCGGAGGGGTCCCAGTGGACGTAATCTGTGTGGCGGCCTCATAGACGTCGTAGATTACATTTGCGAGATTCTACCGAGTGAATATGGCGGTGCCCCACACACTGGAGAAGTTCTGAGACAGCCTCCTCCTGGGTCATGAGGTGGTGATTACGCCTGACTTTGTTGTTGCACATTATCCAGTGCTTAAAGCTCTGCCTCTGGAGGTCTGACGGGATGCAATACAACCGTCATTACATACGTAACTTTTGTTTTGTTTAGTGTCAAGATTTGACAATGCCCCTCCCCACCTGTTGACATGGCGACACCCAGATAGACAATTCCTGTGATGACGATGGCCAGCAGTGTTCCCCGAGGGATGGCCAGCTGAGGGTCCTGAAACGACAACACAACCAGTCAACACAACAACATGAGCAGCAATTTCATCATTTCCTCAGAGCCTGACTCGGGGACACGTTGCTCCTCAGAGCCTGACTTGGGGACACGTTGCTCCTCAGAGTCTGAGTTAGGGACACGATGCTCCTCAGAGCCTGACTCGGGGACACGTTGCTCCTCAGAGCCTGACTCGGGGACACGTTGCTCCTCAGAGCCTGAGTTAGGGACACGTTGCTCCTCACAGCCTGACTCGGGGACACGTTGCTCCTCAGAGCCTGAGTTAGGGACACGTTGCTCCTCAGAGCCTGACTCGGGGACACGTTGCTCCTCAGAGCCTGACTCGGGGAACGCAGCGACTCACCGCCAGGTCTCCGGAGATGTTGGCTCCAGCCAGAATGCCGGTGGCGGCCGGGAAGAATATGGAGAAGACAGAGAAGAAGGTTTCACCTCGGAAATCTGGACCCATGTTCTCCCACATGATGGAACCTGTGGCCAGAAAGTCACGTTACCAACGATGATAGCGCCGCCACTGCCGATAGGACAGGAAGCGTGCTGCAGTACCGTCGTAGCCGAAAAAGCCAACGGGCTCCTTGTCTTTGACGGAGATGAAGGTCCCGATGAAGTAGTTGATGATGGCCGTGATGAGGACAAACAGCAGGAAGATCTGCGCCTGTAAGAGATATGGAGGTTAAACACCAGACGTCCGCCTGCCGGCAAACATTAGCGAGCCAGACGTCCAGATGTCATACCTTGGCCTCCCACTCCATCCCGGCCACGGAGATGCCCAGCAGCAGGATGACGGTGATGGTGCCGATGATACGGATGTCGTTCACTTCGTCTGTCATGATGGCGTCTGCGCCCTGAAACACAACACAGCGGCTGTTTGACCTTTGACCTTCTGGCTCAGCTACTGTCACATTGCACACACTTACTTTGAGAAGTTCCACGACAGTTTCAGCGAATCCCACCACGTACATGGCGACTGCCACGGCATTGGCGAAGGCAAAGATGAGGCCGATAGAGCCTCCGAACTCCGGTCCCAGACTCCTGGAAATCAGGTAATACGCTCCACCTGGAACCCCGCCAGGCGGGAACGTGAATAAATCATGTTCATATTCCTGGTAGCAACGGACCAGGAGGTGAACAACATGTTGTCAGTAATACCAGGAACATGAATAAATCATGTTCATGTTCCTGGTACCAACAGGCCAGGAAGTCCTGAGGTATTACAATAAATCTTGAGGTATTACAGTAAATCTTGAGGTATTACAGTAAATCTTGGTTTTACGGTAAATCTTTAGGCATTACAGTAAATGTAATTTAGAGTAAAGAGATCATTACTAATCCTTCACCAGAG
Organism: Lipophrys pholis; assembly: GCF_963383615.2. Classification (NCBI taxonomy): domain Eukaryota; kingdom Metazoa; phylum Chordata; class Actinopteri; order Blenniiformes; family Blenniidae; genus Lipophrys; species Lipophrys pholis. Next base: position 1,036,275 of record NC_137641.1, on the reverse strand, counting down.
ACTAGATAGAAGTACCAGAGACCAGACAGAAGAACTGGAGACCAGATAGAAGAACTAGAGACCACATTGAAGAACCACACAGAAGAACCAGACTGTACCTCCACGGACGAATCCATTGGTGGCAATGGCCGACGTGGACAAGCCGGTGATAGTGGTGACCACGGACGCCATGGCAACAATCAAACAGGAGAGGGCTACAGAGGGAAAATATGGTGTCAGTCTGACCAGAGACCTGACACAGTGAGGAGGTCTACCAGGTGGTCCACCGGGCAGTCTACCGAGCAGTCTATCAGGCAGTCTTCCGGGCGGTCTACCGGGTGGTCCAGCAGGCAGTCTACCGGGCGGTCCACTGGGAGGTCTACCGAGCGGTCCACCAGGCAGTCTACCAGGCAGTCTACCGGGCGGTCCACTGGGAGGTCTACCGAGTGGTCCACCAGGCAGTCTACCGGGCGGTCCACTGGGAGGTCTACCGAGTGGTCCACCAGGCAGTCTACCGGGCGGTCCACTGGGAGGTCTACCGAGTGGTCCACCAGGCAGTCTACCGGGCGGTCCACTGGGAGGTCTACCAAGCGGTCCACCAGGCAGTCTACCAGGCAGTCTACCGGGCGGTCCACCAGGCGGTCTACCGGGCGGGTCCACCAGGCGGTCCACCAGGCGGTCCACCACTTGTGTCACACTGCACTCACATTTCATATCACAGTACAGAAGCATCAGCAAGTGTGTTTGTGACTGACTCCACAGTCAGAAGAATTCCCTTCGTGTTTCATCACGATTGTTTTCTTGTTGTGACATTTCATCATATTTTTGTTGTGTTGCATGTCGTCATTTGTTTTTGTTGTGTTTGTTTTCATTTTGTGCTTTTGTTTTTGGTGCATTTATTTCGTTTTGGGTGTTAGGTTATTTGTTGTCATTTGGTTGTGTCTTTGGATTTTACGTACCGATTCCTGCTTGACCTACGATCCAGGACATGCGGATGAAGAGCATCACTCCCCAGATGTTGAGCATGCAGCGAACCTAAAGAACCACAGCGTCACTATGTGTCAATTAGATTGGTCCTTAAATCTAATCCTAACCTGAACCCCAACCCTAAACCTAATCCTAACCCTAATCCCAATCCCAATCCTAACCCTAATCTGTTTCCAGCTTCCTGTGACTCTAATCAGGATTAAAAATGACAGAGCTGCTGAGTTTTCATTCCTCAAGACCTCCACCCACAACCATCCACTGACAAGCTCGACAGCAGGTCGACGGTTCGAACCCCCTGGTCTGCAAGTACAAGCTGACATTGACCTGTCGTTCCCTTTCCCTCCACTAGAAGGAGCTCCAGAGACTCACACAGCACATAGACTATTTATTATTTACCTGCTCCACCCACATGAAGCAACTCGTTGCTCAAGACTCACCAGAACTCCTTTGATCCATCCGAACTTGACGACTCCTTTGGACTCTGCAGCCTCTTTGGCAGCAGCTTCCTCCGCCGGCGTCAGCTCATCTCCATTAGCGAAGCCGTCCTCGAAAGGCTCCTGACAAACACCACGAAGAAAACATTGTCAGTGACAACCACCACGGCACCAACAAACACACCATGGAGAGAAGATTGCCAAGTCCTGAACGAGTGGTTGATTGATTGAGAGGAAGGCAGAGACGAAGCAGAGTGAGGTGAGACAGACTTTACTCAGTTAGGTACAACTCTTTTCCTGGGATGAACTCCCACAACAACAGCCTGGGACCAAGACTGAACCGTCACCAAGTGAACCACTAGAACGGATTCTACAGTTTCAGAACTTGGCGGATACATTACCAGAAGATAGGGTTGCACCGATACCACTTTTTTTCCAAAATGCGTAAAGTATGAGTACTTGCATTTGAGTACTCACCGATACCAAGTACTTAAGCTAATACACAAATTAGTTTTTTCCACAGATGTTATTTGAACAACATTCTTACATTGTGACGTTCAAAATGTGTTCATTTATGGCACTGCCACACATACTGTAAGAAAACATTTCAATAAAACTGTGTGTGTGTGCAATTTTATGAGTTTGAGTACTCGTGCCTGGTATCGGTATTGGTGCATCCCTACCGGAGGATCTGGAGGGACTTTCTAGGGAGCGAGTGTGAAATGTTTCAGAGTGTAAAATATCTCTCACCACTGAGGTGTTTAACGAGTAGGACACGGTCTTCACCTTGGTTTTTGTCGGTTGCAAATAAAGTTTTGTCAAAATATCCAAACCAACAAAGAGATGTATACTGTAGCAATAGGAACCATTGTTAGTTATGTGTTCAACAGGGATGTGTTAGTGTGCAACACCTGGGATACCTGACTTGAATGTAACCTCACATGCAGAAGTTAAGAAATAAAAGTTCTCCAGCGGATCAGAATATTTTCACTTGTTCTTCAGCAATCCTTTATCTGGGATCGATCTGTTCTGACTTGATGTGCAGGGGAACCAATCAGGTGGAAGGACTTTGATGGGTGAGTTTGACAGATAAAATTAATTCATGAAGCAATGCAGTGAAATAATATATTTTAATTAATTCATGAAATCTAATGACATTTATATATTTAATTCCAACTTTTATTAATTAATGACATTTAATTATTTAATGGTATATTTCTTTATTTTGTTTTGGCACAGTTATACCATGAAATATTTAATTAATTAGCAAAATAATTATATGTTTTAAATTAATTGGTATTTTAATTGACACATTTAATGACACAATTAGATATTTATTTCCAATTTTAATAAATTTATTTCACATTTATTATTTAATGGTGTATTTATCCGTTTAATTTTGGCACATTCAGTCCTCCGTACACTACAGGCTCCCAGTCGGTTTTATTTACTGTGGATGTGAGCCCATGTCAGTGGCCTTGGACGTACGGTGGTGCAGTGGTTAGGGCTCTCACCTCACAGCCAGAAGATCTGGATTCAAACACTGCCCGGGGTTTGCATGTTCTCCCCGTGTGTGTGTGTGTGTGTGTGTGTGTGTGTGTGTGTGTGTGTGTGTGTGTGTGTGTGTATGGGGTGGACATTAAGGCTTGTGCCCGGGGCAGGTAAAAGCTTTGCTCGGGAGAGTGAATCATCTCCCCACCTTGCCTGAATGGGCTCGTGGGTTTTTGGTGATATTTTGAGGTTTTTCCGATCCAACCTGCGGCGATTTCAGATCCATGAAGCCTCATCTGTACTTTACTGTTGCTGAAAAGACTCAACAAGTGTTTCCCTGCTGCTGCTCTGCTCGCTGGCTGCAAACTGTGGACTGGATTTCCTGAAGGGAGGCGGGTCTCAATGAGACCAGGAGGAATGAGTCAGGAAATCCAGTCCAGTTTGCAGCCAGCGAGCAGGCTAGGGAAGTAGCACTGTGCTATCCAACTTTTCATGACATGTCCACTGTTAGGATGTATTTTACGCTCAAAATACCACAACGCATCGACGTGGACGTTAGCAAAGCCGTAGTCCAGCAGGGCGGCGCTCTGCAGCCAGACGTCAGCGTTTTCAAACTCCAGCTCTGGGAGGAGAACAGCACTGACATCAGAACAATGAGCAGCAGCTCCTCCAGGCTGTCAGCAGGAGATTCACACCTCCGTGAAGCTGCGTCCTACTCCACGCTAAACTCCCTGAAAATAGTCCCAATGGTTGGAGCTGCGTTAGAGCTGGAAACATTGTGTTGCTGCTGCCTTGCTCAAGAATTTCTCCAGGGATTAATAAAGTCATTCTGAGGTTCTAAAGGTAGAACTAGTTTATTATGAGATGATGACGTCACGCAGGTATCGGAATATTATCAGTATTGGTAGATATCCACATTCGGGTATTGGGATCGAAAGGGAAAAACGTGGATCAGTGCTTCCCTAAGTTGTTTTCAACTAGTCTGAGGTAATTCTGTTAATGTGTAAATAAATAAAATATGTAAATTAACTCTGATAGGCTAAATGTTTCGTACTATGTCAGAATCTGCACAGATACTCTCATGGAAAGAAGTTCAACTGTAAAAATAATTTGTGAAGTCCTAGTATGTTTGTCTTGTCATTTTTTTTTTTTTTTTTTTAAATCTTTTTATTCACAGTTTTTTAGGAACATACATACATAAGCATACTGTCCAACCAAAGTGATTCCGTAAGAGAGGGAAGTGAGAAAGATTTCCCAGGACAGCAATCAACAAGTGTGGAACATAAACGTGTACGGCTTGTCCAACAAACACTTTAACAATCACCAATACCGAAACACTCAGATAAATGTGTGTAGTATGAAGCAATGCACACATCACCACACACACACCCACAAAACAAAAACACAAAAAACAAAAATGAGGACAAGAAACAAACAGAAAAAACAACGGAAAAAAAAGGGGGGGGGGGGGGAACTACCACTAAACAAACAAATGGAATAATTAAAAGGGGGAAAGAATTGGGGGGGGGGGGGGGGGGCATCTAGTCGCTGTCTGGGTGAATCACTACTTTATTTAAATATTCAATAAAGGGTCGCCAGGTCTTGTCAAAAACACTACCAGCACCAGAAAGGGAGAACCTCATCTTCTCTAGTTTAATGTGGGTCAAAACTTCACGAAGCCAACTATTATGCGCCGGAGGGGGGACATGTTTCCACCTCAGTAAAATAAGACGTCTCGCAAGTAATGTTGCAAAGGCCAGCACCTTACGTTTAGCCGCCGACAAACTCGGAGTAGAGAGGAGAGGGCATCCAAAGAGAACCGTGCATGGGTCCGGGTCAAGGTCTACTTCTAGCACCACCGACAATGTATCAAATATCTGACGCCAGAAACCGACAAGACGAGGACATGACCAGAACATGTGTGTGTGATTGGCAGGGGATTGATTGCACCTATTGCATCTGTCACTGACGGTAGGGTAAATCTTGGAAAGTCTAGCATTAGTGTAGTGAGCTCTAAAAATAACCTTGCATTGTAGAACACCATGACTAGCACAGATCGAGGAGGAGTGAACAAGTTTAAGGAATTGTACCCACTGCCCATCTAAAATGGACACCCCAATCTCTTCCTCCCACTTCTGTTTAAGAGTATCGAGATGCTGGGGATTAAACGAAGCAATGGCGTTATAAATAACAGATATAGTGCGCCTCTGAGCTGGATTAGAGGTGAGCATCAAGTCCACCAGGGAACTGGTGGGTGAGTTTGGGTAGTTAGAGTAGGTAGCTTGGACAAAGTGCCTAATTTGTAGGAAACGGAAAAAATGTGATTGGGGTAAGTCAAACTTATTAGCAAGTCCATTAAAGTCTGTGAAATGTCCATCTGTGTAGAGGTCCTTAATCAGTACCAGGCCTTTGCCTTGCCAGTTAACAAAAGTGGGATCAGAATTAGATGGCAAAAACAAAGGATTTTTGACAATCGGAGCAAGAGACGATGGTTCAGTCTGACCATAGTTTTTACGAAATTGGATCCAAATTTTTAACGTGTTGACAACAACAGGGTTCTGAGAAAAATTGTGTATCTTGAGAGGAAGACGCGCAGTTAGAAGAGAGTGTAATGAAAGCTTTGAAGAGCCTCTCTCAATTTGGGCCCAAGAGGGACATGCGTCGGTTCCTCCGTCCATCCAACAATTAAGCTTAGCAATGTTACACGCCCAGTAGTAGTGAATAAAGTTTGGCAGTGCAAGGCCCCCCTGTTGTTTAGGTAATTGCAAAATGGTCCTCTTGATACGGGGGGGTTTGTTCAGCCACAGAAACGAAGAAATTGAACAATCCAGCTGACAAAAAAAAGACTTCCTTATAAAAAATGGGATGTGTTGAAACAAATAAAGAAACTTAGGGAGTATCACCATTTTTACTAAATTAACTCTACCAGAGAGCAAAAGAGGAAGAGCGGACCAGCGTATCATGTCAAGTTTACATTTGTCAATTAGAGGGCGAAAATTCTTATTAAAAAGGTCTTCAAAAAATGGCGTGATAAATACTCCCAGGTAACGAAACCCCTGTGATGTGACCTTAAATGGTAAGGATGAAGTTGGTATAATTCTTGACAAGTGATTAATAGGGAGAAGTTCGCTCTTACAAAAATTCAGCTTGTAGCCAGAAAACTTGCCGAATTGAGTCAGGATATCCGTGATAACTGGAATAGATGACAAGGGGTTGGACACATAGAGTAGCAGGTCATCTGCATAAAGGGACAATTTGTGGGTGATGCCATACCTCGTGATACCCACAACCTTATCCTCCCCTCGAAGCCAAATACCCAAAGGTTCTATCGCCAGAGCAAATAGGAGGGGGGAGAGGGGGCATCCCTGTCTGGTACCGCGATGTAGAGCGAATGAGGATGACCTCACCCCATTTGTAAGGATACAAGCAGTTGGAGAGTCATAAAGCAGCCTAATCCATGCAACAAAATCAGAGCTAAAACCAAATTTTGATAAAATATAAAACAAGTACTTCCACTCAACCCTATCAAAGGCTTTCTCAGCGTCTAACGAAATCACCACCTCGGGCACGTCAGACCCGGGGCAGCCAATAACGTTAAAAAGTCGTCTGGTATTAAATGATGAGTTTCGCCCGGCCATAAACCCGGTCTGGTCTGCAGAGATCAGAGTAGGCAAGGACTGCTGCAAACGCATGGCCAGCACCTTAGCCAAAATTTTCTGATCCACATTTAGAAGACTGATGGGCCTATAGCTGCCGCACTCCAAAGGATCTTTATCTTTTTTTAATAGAAGGGAAATATTAGCCTCAGTTAAAGTTGGGGGCAGTCTGCCAGTGGAGAAAGCTTCATTATAAACGTTAACCAAATGCGGGGCTACCAGGTCCAGATAGGCCTTGTAAAACTCTACGACAAAGCCATCAGGGCCGGGGGACTTACCCGTCTGAAGCAGTCCAATTGCCTCCCGCACCTCGGATAACTCGACCGGGGCACCCATACTTTTAGACAAATCAGGATCAACCCTAGGGTAGGTGAGTCCATCAAGAGGGTTGTGATTATCCCAAATCTCTGGCGAATATTCAGATTTATACAGGTCAGAATAAAAATTTAAAAAGGTCTCATTCACCACTTTGGGGTCAGAAGATATTGCCCCAGACATTGTTTTCATTCTGGGGATTAACCTCGAGAGGGCTGTGATCCTGGATTGATGAGCGAGAAGTCTCCCAGCTTTATCTCCCATTTCAAAATAACGCTGCTTGGTTCTTAGCAGTTTAAGTTCCACCTTTGTTGTTAACAAAAGATCATATTCAGCCTGAAGTTTGAGGCGCTCGTTGTAACGATCGTGCGAGGGTGTGATGGCATATTGCGAGTCAACTTTTAAGATCTGATCTGAGAGCCAAATCATCCTCCCAGTCTCAGCCTTTTTCCGACGGCTGGCAAATGAAATAGCCTGCCCCCTCAGGTATGCTTTGCATGCCTCCCACAAAATGCCTTTCGAGATATCTGGAGTGTCGTTGATTTGAAAAAATGTTATTTCTTTTTGAAAAAAAGGTCTAAAATCAGAATCATTCATTAAAAAATAAGAAAGTTTCCACTGTGAATTTGGGGCACTGTAATTTGGGAAGTTGATGTCTACTGAAGTGGGAGCATGATCGGAGATTACTATGGAGTGGTATTCACTCGCCTCCACCCAGTCCAATAGTCTGTTGTCTGTTAAGAAAAAATCAATTCTCGAATATGTGCGATGAACATGGAAAAAAAATGAATAAACTTTGTTGGCTGGGTTGAGGAATCTCCAGGGGTCATTTAGACCGAGTTGTTCCGCAGATGTCTTTAATGTGTTGGCAGAATTAGATAAAGCTAAAGATTTAGGGGAGGACCTGTCCAACGCAGGATCTTGGATAAGGTTGAAATCACCGCCTATGATCGGGTAGTGGCAATCCAAGTCAGGAAGGGAGGAAAAAAGACGAGTGATAAATTGGTCATCGTCCCACACGGGGGCATAAACGCTCACTAAAATGACCGGAATATCAAACAGTTTACCTGATACGGCGACAAAACGTCCATTTGGGTCTTCAATAGACTTTGTGGGTTCGAAAGGCGTATTCCTGCCAATAAGGATTGCCGCACCCCTCGCAGGAAACTTTGAATGAAACACCTGTCCCATCCAGGGTCTCTTAAGGCGAGAAATCTCAGAGCTTTTAAGGTGCGTCTCCTGAATAAAATAAATGTCACCTCTAAGTTGTTTCAAATGCAAAAGTATTTTATTTCTCTTAATAGTCTGATTAATCCCCCTGACATTCCATGACACAAACCGACAGCCACGACTGCGTGATGAGAAAGTGTCAGACATTACTCACCCTTTTATGGACAGTGCCCTGAAGGGGGATTGGGGGGGGGGGGTTGGAGGATGGGGGGGGAAGGATGAGAGAAAAAAACAAAACAAAAAGAAAAAACAAACAAACACAAAACACCACACACACACACACACACACACATATATATGAAACACATACCTGTATAGCTTCCAGTTTCTATACATACCCACTAATTCCCACACCATAACCACTCCCACAGGACAACAATTAACCCTTCCTGTGCAAATTAGGTGTAACCTTTTCACTCAACAAGTTATAAAAAGAAAAATAATATATATACTTACATATATATGGATGCCCTTCCTGACAAACATTTCGTGTCAGGGACATTATGGCATACAAATAGAATTACCCAGAATAAAACCAGTTTTCAGCGTCATATGGCGCAGTTAACCATAACAGTATCTTCTAAGTAAAACAAAACAGGGCATCCTTCAAGTAAATAGGAATAAATAAATAAAAATATAATATATTAACATAAAAAATAAAATAAAAAACAATAGCAAAAGTTTCCTATATAGAAAAATAGTCCCTTAGGATCAGTATAAACGTACTGTAAAACAAAAGTAGTCACAAAACGTCATAAGGCACATAACTTCAAAATTCACTGAACTTAAACAATAACACGACAAAACTCCTGCGATTCAACAGTTTGAAGAATCCTTTAAAAGTCTGAGACAGTAGTTGACAAAATTAGCCATTAGCAACTGTGCTAGCGTCAACCAATGGAAACCAAAACAGTGTCAGCTTGAACAAGAGCCAGCGAGTTGGGACACTAAACACATTTAAGTTGCACTCATAGAGTTCAGGAAGGTGGTCGCCTCCTCGATTGAGGAAAAGCGTTTTTTATTACCGTCTTTCTTGGTAATCTGAAGCTTCGCTGGATATAGCAACGCAGGCCGGAGGCCCGCATTGTACAACTTAGCCATGATGTCGCGGTAGGCCGCGCGCTGCTCCAGAACATCAGGTGGGTAATCCTCATAAATGCGGACTGGCGACTCACGGTACTTCAGGTCGTTTCTCCGTTTACGGGCCTCCCGGACGATCAGTTCCTTCGTTTGATGCCGATGAAAACATGCGATCACTGGCCTGGGCCTGTCCCCCTGTCGTGGTTTAGCGGCGAAGCTACGGTGGGCCCGGTCCAGTTCCGGCGGCGTTGGTAACAGCTGGTCTCCAAATATCTCCACCAAGGCTTCAGCGAAAAAGGTTGTAGGTTGAGGACCCTCCACTGATTCCGGTAGGCCAATAATACGAATGTTGTTGCGCCGATTCCGCCCCTCCAGGTCTGCATTTTTGGCACGAAGCTTAGCACAAGCTTCGGTTAGCGTAGCACACGAGGCCTCCAGGTCTGTAATGCGTTCCTCATGTGATGTTAAGCCGGCCTCCACATTTACAAGGCGTTCACCATAGTCGGTGACAGTGGCCTGTAAAGCGTCCAGTCTCGTCTCCAGGGAGGCAAAGGCCGATTGGAGCTCTGCCGACATCGCCGCCGCTATGGACTGTCGGTGCTCCTCCAACAAGCTAGTAAGAGCAGGCATGCTAATCTGGTTAGCCGCAGCAGCCAAGTCATCTTTCTTAGTGCCTTTTTCTTTCACCAGTCTGGTTCCCGAAGCCATGGGGTATAATCAAGCACCGTTCTCGGTATTACAGTGTAAATTCAAGTATGGGTTATAAGAATAGGTTATATTACAACAGGTCGGTGTGGGAGCACACGGTGCACACGTCTACTCCATTCCCTTCTCCACCGGAAGTCCTCTGTCTTGTCATTTTTAATTGGAGTCAAATAACCTCAAGTTTGACTTTATACTGATTTTTCCTGGCAGAATAAAATGACATCCTGACCACTGATCATTTCACTTCCTGTGTCTTGTTAGTTTACCTATGAGAGATAACACTGTGAATAGTTGAAAGGTTACCTGTTACCAACAGTTTGGTAACCCACATATCATATCTTGCTTGCACACAAAGAACACCAAAATGAACCTTTTCATTGTATTAATAAGTTTAAATAAAAAAACTATTACAGAAACATTTTCCAATGTATTTATTGGTCGAATTCATACATTACCCAAGCTTATACATTTCCATTAAATGTGTGTGTGTGCTTCATGTTCTGTACATGTTGACATAGAAGACAGGATGTCACATGATCAATTATCAACCTTTTTGTTGTGATTAGCGGTTATTGGATTAGCGGTAAAAACTCCATACTGTGCATTAGCAGTGATCAATACCAACGCCACCGGAGAGGGTCAACATGGCCGACTCAACCAAACCGATCAATTCGGCGGAGTCGGCTCATTTTAGAACTGAACCCCGACACGTTGGCCTGGAACCTCCACTCTGGAGGAAACGGGAACTCTGGGTCACCACAAGAAGAGTACTGCCCCCCGGGGGCATTAATGGTCACCACCCGAGGCATGCTGCCCCCCCCGCCAACCCTGCAAGGCAGAGATGGCCCCAGCCGCCGCGCCCCGGACCAGCCCCGTCCCCGGACCAGGAAAAGCGAAGGCCCGACCAGGCCCGGTCGGAGGACAGTCAACACTCCACCCCGAGGAGCCTCATATCCCACCACCCACTTTCCCAAATTGTGCCAAATGATTTTTCACCAACGTTTCTTGTGACACTAAAGAATCGATCAGGAAGTGACATCAGCTCTTTAGTCAGCAGGTTTTGCGCCTCAAAATAAAAGTCCTCAGAAACAGTCTGGGTTCTGGAGCTGCAGGGTGAAGAGCAAACCCACCATCTGCAATAACGACGCATCACCAGACTCGTGACCTGACACATCGACACGCCAACATGCCTGACCAATCAGAAGGAGCCAAACGAGGTTCTGCTCCCGCTGTAATCAAAATGAGTGTGGAGGTCACGAAATGCGTGAAGCTGACGGAGGAAAAACTGGGCTAATCCCAGATTCATCGCCGGAACGACTTGTGACTGGAGACTCTTGCTCATTTCAGACCCTTAGAGGACTGCACCGAGAACGCCGCAGGCCAGACAGGAAGTTGCCTCTCAAAAGGCATCATGAAAGCAGTGGTTTTGTAAACATGTCATGTTGACAGCAGGAAGCATTTCACATCATTTCAACATTGAGTTACAAATTTCCAAAAACCATCAAGTCAAGCTATTTCCCGGCTCTGACTCTTAGAGCAGCGGGTCAGAACACGGAAGTTAGACAGAACGTCTTCACACCGGCTGGGAATCAGAGGGAAGAGAAAGAGCAGCATCATGAACTCATAAATGTTCACTACAATCTTAAACAATGGATGCTACTTCCACTACAGTTACTTTGACTACAGTTACTTTAACTACAGTTACTTTCAGTACTGGGTAAATCTGTCCTGAGTGTTTAGGAGACAAGCTCGGAGACCTTATCAGTTACCAGGTGATGAATTGATCAGTTATCAGGTAAACATCCCAACTAAAAACAGAGTCCAGTCCTTCACTGACGAAACACCAGCGGGACTAAATCAGAAGACTGTGTCTGTTTACCAGAAAACCATCAGAACCAGACTAGGGCTGCCACAACCAATCGAGAAAATCGTTAAAGTTTGATTATTAAAAGTGTCGGCAACGAATTACATCATCGATTCGTTTTGTCACGTGATTTATACGTCACTCGCCATGTTGTGGAGCCGTTTACTCCACCTTCAGAGCTTCATCAACGCTGGCTGACTGAAATAAAGCTGAAAAACAGAACCTCCACCTGCAGAGCCAGTTTAACAGAGCGAGGTGGAGGCGGTACAGTAGAACCTGTGAGGTTTAACAGAGAGGTGGAGGCGGTACAGTAGAACCTGTGAGGTTTAACAGAGCGAGGTGGAGGCGGTACAGTAGAACCTGTGAGGTTTAACAGAGCGAGGTGGAGGCGGTACAGTAGAACCTGTGAGGTTTAACAGAGCGAGGTGGAGGCGGTACAGTAGAACCTGTGAGGTTTAACAGAGAGGTGGAGGCGGTACAGTAGAATCTGTGAGGTTTAACAGAGAGGTGGAGGCGGTACAGTAGAACCTGTGAGGTTTAACAGAGCGAGGTGGAGGCGGTACAGTAGAACCTGTGAGGTTTAACAGAGCGAGGTGGAGGCGGTACAGTAGAACCTGTGAGGTTTAACAGAGCGAGGTGGAGGCGGTACAGTAGAACCTGTGAGGTTTAACAGAGCGAGGTGGAGGCGGTACAGTAGAACCTGTGAGGTTTAACAGAGAGGTGGAGGCGGTACAGTAGAACCTGTGAGGACCTGGTAAGAGCGACACGCTGTACTGGACATGTCACTGTGCACCGACACGTTTACCTGTTAACAGGAGCAACAACCTTCCTGACGAGGACAACCGACAGGTTCTCCTGCTAAATTCAGAGCTGAGCGACTCTAAAACGGCCAAAATACCTGGGCTGGACCAGATTATTGGGATATTCAGACGTTGTGGTGTGGAGATTAGTTTTGAGCACGGTGCTGCTCTGTAAAGCGCCCCTCCGTACAGCAGAGAACATGAGGCCCGTGGGCCAAAACCGACATCAACTGATATCAACCAACAATATCAACTGGTCCGACAATTTGAGGTGCTTTTTTTTATTTTTATCCGATTCATCGATTAATCGAGAAAATAATCAACCGATTAATCGATTATCAAAATAATGGTCAGTTGCAGGCCTAAACCAAACACACAGAACCAGACATACAGAACCGTCAGAACCATCAGAACCAGACACACAGAGAACTATCAGAACCAGACCAGCAGCTCTGTGTTGGTTCCAGTAATACGAGATCCAAACAGAACAGATTGATTTCCTGCCGGCAGTTTATGTTGCGGCTCATGAAGCGTCAAACATTCCTGCTGCAGCTCTTCTCTGAATCACTGCAGCTCCGTCACACCTAATGGGAACCAGGACAAACAGGACAAACAGGACAAACAGGACAAACATGCTGAATGGACGACCTCACACCTCCTCCTCCTCACACCCTCACACCTCCTCACACCCTCACACCTCCTCACACCCTCACACCTCCTCCTCACATCATCACACCTCTTCCTCACACCTCCTCACACCCTCACACGTCACACCTCCTCCTCACACCCACACACCTCCTCCACACACCTCATCCTCACATCATCACACCTCTTCCTCACACCTCCTCACACCCTCACCCCTCCTTCTCACACCCTCACACCTCCTCCTCACACCCTCACACGTCACACCTCCTCCTCACACCGTCACACCTCCTCCACACACCTCCTCCACACATGCCACACCTCCTCCTCACACCCTCACATTGTCACACCCCCCCCCCACACCTCCTCCTCACACCCTCACACTGTCACACCCCGCCCCTCACACCTCCTCCTCACACCCTCACACTGTCACACCCCCCCCCCCCCCCACACCTCCTCCTCACACCCTCACACTGTCAAACCCCCCTCACACCCTCACACCTGCCACATCTCCTCACATCATCACACCCTCACACCCTCTCCTCACATGCCACACCTCCTCCTCACACCATCACACCTCCTCCTCTCACCATCACACCTCCTCCTCTCACCATCACACCTCCTCCTCTCACCATCACACCAACTGTCTCTCTGCTCTCCGCCACCATCAGCAATGTCACTGAGACAAGAACAACCAGTCTATGACCAATGGATAACAGATCGATGACCAATGGATGACCGGTGTACCAACAGGCTGGTCTGAGCAGGAGGGCGAGCAGAGGAGCGAGCGGCGCTCTGAACGCTCTGCAGGACTCGGGGAACATTATCTCCATGGCTGCAGCAACACAAAGGCCGGCTTTGCACAACAACGACACAGCTAGCCAGCTTAGCTCAGAGTGCACACTGCACCATGACTCATGGTTACAAAACCCCCATGATGCAGCGGGCTTCACCAGTTCACTGTGGCTGAGTGAAGGAGCCTCTGGGGCAGCGGGGAGGAGCTCTCAGATCCTGAACTCCTCGCCTGCTGCTCCGCTCGACACAGAACAGTGAGGACATTGAGCTATAAATGACCAGCAGTGAAACAGGCTGAGCAGAACCTTCAGTCAGGCTCCAGCCCAGGTACAAGGACTTCATGGAAAAAGTGAGTTGATTACGAGGAGCGGCAGTGAAAAGGCCTTTGTGTAGCTGGGTTGTGTAAGACTGGAGTCCTGAACTGAAACCACATGTTGGCAGAGAAACGGCCTCCTGCTTTAACGTAGCGACGCCGATTACACCACTTGGTGTTACAACGCCTCTGGTCTGAGTATGGATCCTTATCACGGCTTCTTGGCCTCTCTTAGAGATCTGATTGTTGGGGCCACGGCTCCATGCTGCGACGCTGGACATGACAAACATGTTGATGGGGGGGGGGACTGCCCTCCGATCAAATGTCCACCATCCCCCCATTGTTTAAAGAGCCTCCCAGCACTCACTTCATTATTCTTTTACTGCAGCAGACTCTCACAGAGTTGGATTCCCTACTGATGGAACCGAACCTCGTATTGTTCCAACATTCTGTTAAGGAATCGTGTCAAATTACAATTTGACCCTGTTGAGAGCAACAAAGAGGCGACGAGTGAGGCTCCGCCAACAGAGAGGAGCTTTGTTCTACCTAAAGTCACAGTCTGAAAGGACGAGCTGTGCAGGTTCAGTGTGGAAGGAGGGAAGTGTCCCGAGTGCAGGAGAATCTGGAGTAAAACTGACTGATAACCTTCGTATAGATATATAGATATAGATATAGATATAGTAGCCAAACAGGAGATTCAGCAGCCATCAGTCGCTGAAGGTGAGCGGCGTTCAGCAGGGAACAGTATCGAAAATGTTTCTGTCTGCTCCTTCACCTCTCACTTCCTGTTTTCTTTATGAACAAGCTGCTGTTTAACTGTCGTTCCACTGCCGACCACTAGGTGTCCACTGCAGAGCCAGCTCATCTTTCAGCTGCTTGCCACCAGTCGGCGCTGAAGAGCCAGCTTCGTGAGCCAGCTTCATCCAATCAAAAACAACTAAAGTTGTCAGCGAGGACTGAGCCAACAATTACGCTTTATGACTACTTCTGAAAACAGCTGAACATTTTCCTCCGTTTCCTCCTTCGTGCAATGGTCGGCTCTCATCTCAACACAATGTTAAGGTTGAATGTTCTCCCTTTGGACCTGTGGCTTTTCTCCAGTGTCCTTCCTACCGACCAGAAACATCCAATTGTTGTTGACAAGACGGATGGATGGATGGACGGACGGACGGACGGACGAGCAGCGGTGGGACCTGCTTCACTCTCCTCCCACATGGAGTCTGTACTTTATTTACAGACTTTGCTGCATCAAGGTCACTTCCTGCAACACGGCCCTGGCAGGCAGACATGAGGCAGCTGCTAAAGTTTCTCTGACGCTCTGCAGTCCCACGGGAAGCGGCGCTCAGCTCCATCCTGCCGCCCCACCAGAGGAAACACTTGGCAACGAGGTGGAGCAGCGGTGGAGACGAGAGCCATGTCAGCGGGGAAACGGAAAGCTGGTTGTCAGCGTGTCCTGCTTCAGGAGGACGATCAGCAGCTGGAGACTTTCAGCTGCTTCAGAGGCCGAGAAGGAAACCAGATGGGACCGGGCCAGAGTCCTGCCACAGGAAGTGATGTAAAGCTGAACATCTCTTGGTCCAAGGATCCAGCTGATCTTCACGTCACTGGAACACCAGATTATTTCAGCTTGTTGAGAACAGATGTTAAAGCGCCGCACTGCAGGAAGTGTTTGTTTCAACACTCCGCTGAGAGATTCACAGATTAATAATCACTTCAACACGTCCCTCAATCTTCTTTAGGAGCGCTTTATAAACGTCATGAACTATATAAACTATATAAGGTTCATAAAGTTTATTAATATTCCAGCAGACAGACAGTCTACTGTTGCCCTCCATGATCATGTCACATGATGTACCCCCCCCCCCCCCCCCCGCTATGTGTTGTGCACGGCATGGCAGCGGTGGTGTTGCGCTGCAGCCAACAGGAAATGAACAGATGAAAGTCGTCTTCCTCTAAAGGAACCACATTCCTTGAAAGGGGGGGGGGGGGGGGGGGGGGGGGGTCTTGGAAAATATTGTTGTAACCCACATTCTTTCCTCTGCAGTCACACAAAGAATTAAGAGATCAGAACGTCTCAGAGTTTCCACATGGTTGAAACGAACAAGTTTCCTACATGAAGATCTGCATCATGAAGCTCCAGGACTGTATGACATCAGAACCACGTCACGAAGCTCCAGGACTGTATGACATCAGAACCACGTCATGAAGCTCCAGGACTGTATGACATCAGAACCACGTCATGAAGCTCCAGGACTGTATGACATCAGAACCACGTCATGAAGCTCCAGGACTGTATGACATCAGAACCACGTCACGAAGCTCCAGGACTGTATGACATCAGAACCACGTCATGAAGCTCCAGGACTGTATGACATCAGAACCACGTCATGAAGCGGTGTTTGTACCACCGAGTGTCGTTCCAGTGGAGGCGTTAGGAACACTGGTTCTGGGCTCTTCAGCTGCAGGACTGTTGGCAGGTGTCCAACACGGAGAGCTCGGTGTCAAATGACGGGGTAATGTGACACCAGCTACAAATACAGGAGCTTTCACTGGTTAGCGCTGCGCTAATGACCGCGCTAGTGAAGACCCAGTGATGACCCTCAACAGAGAGCCGCCATGGCGGTCAGACCTTCCAGCCAATTAGAGCAGTGTTGAATTCCATCCAACCGGCCCGACGTGTTTATCTGCTCCATCTGAGCTACTGACACCACCGACCAACAAGAGACGCTCCACCTCCACACCGACGCGCTGCCGCCACAGGAAGGACAGTGTGTGACTGAGTGACACACTCATTCATCTACAGACAGTCACACACTGCTCACTATAGTGAGGTGGAAGGTGAGGAGGGAGGTAGAGGGTGAAGAAGGTTGATGGAGGAGTGAGGTGAAGCGTGGAGGAAGGCAGTGGAGGAGGGTGGAGGTGGAGGAGTGTGTTGGACCACACCGTCACACAGAAGTTTACAGTCCGTTGCCAAACAGCGAGCGAAGCATCTGTTACAACACGTGTAGGTTCATAAGTTACGACTCACACTGAGACAAAAGATTCGCTATCCTCTGCTTCCTGTTTCTATTGGGGGGGGGGGGGGGGGGGGGGGGTTATAAAAACAAAAACAAATAAGACTTTAACAGGTTTCTTTGTTTTGTGTTGTAAAGTGAGACGCTGTTAACTCTGCTGCAGCTCCCACACACACACACACACACACACACACACACACACACACACACACACACACACACACACACACACACACACACACACACACACACACACACACACACACACACACACACACACACACACACACACACACACACACACACACACACACACACACACGAGGGCCTCTCATAGGGCTTTTCCACCAAAAGAACCAGGTTCTAGTTCAGGGCCGGTACCAGAGCCGGTTCTTAAATGAGCACCGCCAAAGAACCGGTTCTTTTTCCACCGTTAGCGGAGCCAGTAGAGCTACGTCACTGCGTCACTACGAAACGTGAAACGTCACTGATTTCACCAATGTGGCACTGACAGCCTCGTCCAGGAACCAGGAGACGGACTGTACCAGAGGTTTAGTCCAGGTCGCTCCATCTAGTTTGACCTGAACCTCTGATGAACCAAAGAGCCAGAAGACATTACGTCTCTTCTTGTCTCGTTGGTGTTTGTTCACGTCCGTCTTGTTTTACTCCGGAGCCCCAGAGTGGACATAGAGGGACAAATAATAACACCTGTTTGAGTTTGGGTCTTATTTTTCACCATTTGGGCGTTACATAGTGAATTTCTGCTCCTTTCACTTTATTTCTGGGAGTGTCTGAATCAAAAGCTTCAACATGAAGAATGGAGGATTACAGTGATAGAACGAAGCTCTAAAACTGTTTCCATGGCAACCTAGGTAAACACTCTGATTAAAGTTCTTCTTCACATGAAGCCGTTAAAAAGCTCATTATGTCTATAAACTCCAAGATTTTATTTACAGTAGTTTGTACTTTGTTTTTTAGTTGCTGATGAAGCAAAAGTATTTATTATAAAGAAGTTCTGTGGTTATAAAATAATATTGGAGCGTCGCGGAGCGGAGCAGAGCGCCCCCTGCTGCCTCACACTGCCTTGCTCAGCGGCTGCAGCTCCTCAGCCGCGGTCAGAACGTGAAGCAAGACCTGGACGTGATGTTAGTTAGAATGTTACAATGGAAAGTGTGGAAAATAAACGACAATGGAAAACTGCTTTTAAATTATAGCTGACGTAGCTGACTGACAGGTGGAGCTCTGCAGCGTCTCGAGAGCCGCAGCTCCGCGAACGCGGATTAAATAATCCCGTTCTCTCGTATTATTAACTTCAGGGAACGACTTATTATATCATTCCTACGCATATTTTAAATTTTTTTCTCTAGAACCACTCTGGGGCTCCGTGTTCGCTGGAGTTTTCAGAAAGCCGGTACAGCCTCGCTTCTGCCTTGTAGGTAGTGATACCTCCAGAGATACCTCCAGAGATACCTCCAGAGATAACTCCGCCCCCACCCGATGACGCGTCGGGTCCCAGTCCGGCTCCGCTCTGGTCCAGCAACGAAGTGGGACCAGCGTAGCAGCAGTTTAGCCCCTGTTTTGCCGGGGCTTTGGCAGTGGAAAGACAAAGAACTGGTGCTAAGGCTGGTCCTGGACCAGAACTAGAACCTGGTTCTTTCTGGTGGACAAGCCCCCTCAGTTCCTCTCCAGTAAAAAAAAAATTCTCTTGGTCTGAAACTCTGAAACAACCCGTTGACTTCCTGTCACCAGCAGGTCGGCGTCCGATTAGGCTGATCGGTGACTCACGGCACCGCAGAGGGCCGCGGCCCAGAATGCAACACTCAGCCTGGTAAAGCATTGTCATGTAACTTATAGTAACGAGGATCAATGTTGACATCATTTTCTAATCAGCAACTACTGATGGACGACAGCGTCTCCATGGTAACTAGAGGCCCAGCGGGAACAGACTCAAATACAGTCGTACACAGGAACATGTTCAGACTCATCTCAGACCAGAGGATCAGTCTGATCAGAGGATCAATATGTTGAGAGTTTTCTTGCTGAGCAGTTCAGTGAGTAGCACTGATCAATAATGTGGCTGTTCTTTAGTACTTGAGACATTTTGATCTAATTTTTGAAATTATTGATCATCAGCAGGAATGTAGCGGCTTCAAACTTCAGTCTAACAATAGGTCACAGAGCCTCTCTCTGGAGAGCGCGTCGTCCCGATGGAGAGCGTTGCATCCTGATGGAGAGCATGGTGCCCTGATGGACAGTGGCCTGATGGAGACGACCCTGATTGAGAGCATGGTGTCCTGATGGAGAGCGTAGCATCCTGATGGAGGGTGTCCTGATGGAGAGCGTGGCGTCCTGATGGAGAGCGCGGCGTCCTGATGGAGAGCGTGGCGTCCTGATGGAGAGCGTGGCGTCCTGATGGAGACAACCCTGATGGAGAGCGTGGTGTCCTGATGGAGAGCGTGGTGTCCTGATGGAGACCGTGGTGTCCTGATGGAGACGACCCTGACAGAGACCGTGGCGTCCTGATGGAGACGACCCTGATAGAGAGAGTGGTGTCCTGATGTAGAGCATGGTGTCCTGATGGAGACGACCCTGATAGAGAGAGTGGTGTCCTGATGTAGAGCATGGTGTCCTGATGGAGACGACCCTGATAGAGACCGCAGCGTCCTGATGGAGACAACCCTGATCTATCTGCTGATCTAACCTGCTCTCTAGAGCATGGTGTCCTGATGGAGACGACCCTGATAGAGAGCATGGTGTCCTGATGGAGACGACCCTGATAGAGAGCATAGTGTCCTGATGGAGACGACCCTGATAGAGAGCGTGGCGTCCTGATGGAGAGCGCGGTGTCCTGATGGAGAGCGTGGTGTCCTGATGGAGACCGTGGCGTCCTGATGGAGACGACCCTGATAGAGAGCATGGTGTCCTGATGGAGAGCGCGGCGTCCTGATGGAGACGACCCTGATAGAGACCGCAGCGTCCTGATGGAGACCACCCTGATAGAGAGAATCATGTCCTGATGGAGAGCGCGGCGTCCTGATGGAGACAACCCTGATAGAGAGCATGGTGTCCTGATGGAGAGCGCGGCACCCTGATGGAGACGACCCTGATAGAGACCGCAGCGTCCTGATGGAGACGACCCTGATGGAGAGAATGGTGTCCTGATGGAGACAACCCTGATAGAGAGCATGGTGTCCTGATGGAGACAACCCTGATAGTGAGCATGGTGTCCTGATGGAGAAGACCCTGATAGAGAGCGTGGCGTCCTGATGGAGAGCGCGGCGTCCTGATGGAGAGCGCGGTGTCCTGATGGAGAGCGCGGTGCCCTGATGGAGAGCGCGGCGTCCTGATGGAGAGCGCGGTGCCCTGATGGAGAGCGTGTTGTCCTGATGGAGAGCGTGGCGTCCTGATGGAGAGCGTGGTGTCCTGATGGAGAGCGTGGTGTCCTGATGGAGACGACCCTGATAGAGAGCATGGTGTCCTGATGGAGAGCGCGGCGTCCTGATGGAGACGACCCTGATAGAGACCGCAGCGTCCTGATGGAGACGACCCTGATGGAGAGAATGGTGTCCTGATGGAGACGACCCTGATAGTGAGCATGGTGTCCTGATGGAGAAGACCCTGATAGAGAGCGTGGCGTCCTGATGGAGAGCGCGGTGCCCTGATGGAGAGCGTGGCGTCCTGATGGAGAGCGTGGCGTCCTGATGGAGAGCGTGGCGTCCTGATGGAGAGCGCGGTGCCCTGATGGAGAGCGTGGCGTCCTGATGGAGAGCGTGGCGTCCTGATGGAGAGCGTGGTGCCCTGATGGAGAGCGTGGCGTCCTGATGGAGAGCATGGCGTCCTGATGGAGAGCGTGGTGCCCTGATGGAGACCACCCTGATAGAGAGAATCGTGTCCTGATGGAGAGCGCGGCGTCCTGATGGAGACAACCCTGATAGAGAGCATGGTGTCCTGATGGAGAGCGCGGCACCCTGATGGAGACGACCCTGATAGAGACCGCAGCGTCCTGATGGAGACGACCCTGATGGAGAGAATGGTGTCCTGATGGAGACGACCCTGATAGAGAGCGTGGCGTCCTGATGGAGAGCGCGGTGCCCTGATGGAGAGCGCGGTGCCCTGATTGAGAGCGCGGCGTCCTGATGGAGAGCGTGGCGTCCTGATGGAGAGCGTGGTGTCCTGATGGAGACGACCCCGATAGAGAGCATGGTGTCCTGATGGAGAGCGTGGCGTCCTGATGGAGACGACCCTGATGGAGAGCATGGTGTCCTGATGGAGAGCGTGGCGTCCTGATGGAGACGACCCTGATGGAGAGCGTGGCCTCCTGATGGAGAGCGTGGCGTCCTGATGGAGTGCGTCCTGATGGAGAGTGTGGTTTGCTGATGTAGAGCGTCCTAATGTAGACGACCCTGATAGAGAGCATGGTGTCCTGATGGAGACGACCCTGATAGAGAGCGTGGTGTCCTGATGGAGACGACCCTGATAGAGAGCGTGGTGTCCTGATGGAGACGACCCTGATAGAGAGCATGGTGTCCTGATGCAGAGCGCGGCATCCTGATAGAGAGCGTGGCATCCTGATGGAGACGACCCTGATAGAGAGCGTGGCGTCCTGATAGAGAGCGCGGTGTCCTGATGGAGAGCGCGGTGTCCTGATGGAGACCGTGGCGTCCTGATGGAGACCACCCTAATAGAGAGAATCGTGTCCTGATGGAGAGCGCGGCGTCCTGATGGAGACGACCCTGATAGAGACGACCCTGATAGAGACCGTGGCGTCCTGATGGAGACGACCCTGATAGTGAGCGTGGCATCCTGATAGAGATGACCCTCATAGAGAGCGTGGCGTCCTGATGGAGAGCGCGGTGTCCTGATGGAGAGCGTGGCATCCTGATGGAGATGACCCCCATAGAGAGCGTGGCGTCCTGATGGAGAGCGCGGTGTCCTGATGGAGAGCGCGGCGTCCTGATGGAGACGACCCTGATGGAGAGCGTGGCGTCCTGATGGAGAGCGCGGTGTCCTGATGGAGAGCGCGGCGTCCTGATGGAGACGACCCTGATGGAGAGCGTGGCGTCCTGATGGAGAGCGCGGCGTCCTGATGGAGACGACCCTGATGGAGAGCGTGGCGTCCTGATGGAGAGCGTGGCGTCCTGATGGAGACGACCCTGATAGAGAGCGTGGCATCCTGATGGAGAGCGCGGTGTCCTGATGGAGAGCGCGGCGTCCTGATGGAGACGACCCTGATGGAGAGCGTGGCGTCCTGATGGAGACGACCCTGATGGAGAGCGTGGCGTCCTGATGGAGAGCGTGGCGTCCTGATGGAGACGACCCTGATAGAGCGCGTGGCCTCCTGATGGAGAGCGTGGCGTCCTGATGGAGACGACCCCGATAGAGAGCGCGGCATCCTGATGGAGAGCGTGGCATCCTGATAGAGAGCGTCCCGATAGAGAGCGTCCCTATAGAGAGCGTGGCGTCCTGATGGAGAGGGTGGCGTCCTGATGGAGAGCGTGGCGTCCTGATGGAGAGCGTGGCGCCCTGATAGAGAGCGTGGCGTCCTGATAGAGCACCTGATGGAGAGCGTGATATCCTGATGGAGAGCGTGGCATCTTGATGGAGCGTCCTGATAGAGAGCGTCCTGATGGAGAGCGTGGCATCCTGATAGAGTGTCCTGATAGAGCGTCCTGATGGGAGAGAATGGCGTCCTGATAGAGTGTCCTGATGGAGAGCGTGGCATCCTGATAGAGCGTCCTGATAGAGCGTCCTGATAGAGCGTCCTGATGGAGAGCGTGGCATCCTGATAGAGCGTCCTGATAGAGCGTCCTGATGGAGAGCGTGGCATCCTGATAGAGCGTCCTGATAGAGCGTCCTGATGGAGAGCGTGGCATCCTGATGGAGAGCTGCACACATCCTGTTCACTGTATTGATTTCAGTGATAAACATGCATGAGTAACAGTGAATCGGTGCAGTGGAAATTCCATTGCACAGTTCGATCTGTTGGACCAATCACAGCGGGGGAAACGCTGACGGCCTGACGAGTGGAAAGCGCCGGGTCAGCGCAACCTTGAAACCACGACAAAGCTCCTGAATGTCAGCGGGAGACATCCGCCGCCAGCAGCTCATTACAGCAGATGATCGGTCGCCCGCCGCTGTAATGGCGAAGTGACGACATCCAGCGGCGCCAAGCTCTGACATCATCACCTCATTTACCCAGACAATGGAGGTCTTCATGAAGACGACCTTCACAAACCACAGGAGATGTTTTGTGACGTCCCGTGGCTGGTTGCTGATTTGACGTTACTCGTGATCATGTAGAGAAACAGACACTGAGGCTACGTCCAAAAAGTCCCTCCTGTCTCCTCTGTCCACTTCTCCTTCACCCTGGAAGTCTTTAGTGTGGCGGCCATGATGAGAACCGTCTGAGTTCTCATGAAGCAAAGGAAAGGAGGCTCCTTGCTTCCTTTAGAACCTCCTTTAGCTTAGGAACCACTGATGCTTCCTTTAGAACCTCCTTTAGCTTAGGAACCACTGATGCTTCCTTTGGAACCTCCTTTAGCCTAGGAACCACTGATGCTTCCTTTGGAACCTCCTTTAACTTAGGAACCACTGATGCTTCCTTTAGAACCTCCTTTAGCTTAGGAACCACTGATGCTTCCTTTAGAACCTCTTTTAGAACCTCCTTTAACCTAGGAACCACTAATGCTTCCTTTAGAACCTCCTTTAGCTTAGGAACCACTGATGCTTCCTTTAGAACCTCTTTTAGAACCTCCTTTAACCTAGGAACCACTGATGCTTCCTTTAGAACCTCCTTTAGCCTAGGAACCACTGATGCTTCCTTTGGAACCTCCTTTAGCCTAGGAACCACTGATGCTTCCTTTGGAACCTCCTTTAGCTTAGGAACCACTGATGCTTCCTTTAGAACCTCTTTTAGAACCTCCTTTAACCTAGGAACCACTAATGCTTCCTTTAGAACCTCCTTTAACCTAGGAACCACTAATGCTTCCTTTAGAACCTCCTTTAGCTTAGGAACCACTGATGCTTCCTTTAGAACCTCTTTTAGAACCTCCTTTAACCTAGGAACCACTAATGCTTCCTTTAGAACCTCTTTTAGAACCTCCTTTAACCTAGGAACCACTGATGCTTCCTT
Organism: Lipophrys pholis; assembly: GCF_963383615.2. Taxonomy (NCBI): domain Eukaryota; kingdom Metazoa; phylum Chordata; class Actinopteri; order Blenniiformes; family Blenniidae; genus Lipophrys; species Lipophrys pholis. Next base: position 1,011,838 of record NC_137641.1, on the reverse strand, counting down.
TAGAACCTCCTTTAGCCTAGGAACCACTGATGCTTCCTTTAGAACCTCCTTTAGCCTAGGAACCACTGATGCATCCTTTACCAAAGAAGACCAGCTCATGTTCCCCCACAATTCCTTGCGGCGACAACATTTAAAGGAACCCGCTCATCGGAGCGTTCAGGGAAACTCAGGATGACTGAAAAAGGAGCAGATCATGTAAGTTACCAAAGTAATAATCTGCCTAGAACCACTTGAAATCATCTAGAACCCAGAGGAACTTTCTGTAGTTCATTTTCAGAAACTTGTAGTTCTTTCCCACCATGGCAGACGTCACTAACTAGAGCCGCCGTCGCTTTATTATGACGTCACTAAGGGAAAGTCTGACTGCCTCACCACCGTGATCTCCTTTACTAACTCCTTTAGGAAGCCTCCTTACACCTTTACTAACTCCTTTAGGAAGCCTCCTAACACCTTTACTAACTCCTTTAGGAATCCTCCTAACACCTTTCACTAACTCCTTTAGGAAGCCTCCTGACATCTTTCACTAACTCCTTTAGGAAGCTTCCTAACACCTTTACTAACTCCTTTAGGAAGCTTCCTAACATCTTTCCTAACTCCTTTAGGAAGCTTCCTAACACCTTTACTAACTCCTTTAGGAAGCCTCCTAACACCTTTACTAACTCCTTTATGAAGCCTCCTAACACCTTTCCTAACTCCTTTAGGAAGCCTCCTGACATCGTTCACTAACTCCTTTAGGAAGCCTCCTGACATCTTTCACTAACTCCTTTAGGAAGCCTCCTAACACCTTTACTAACTCCTTTAGGAAGCCTCCTAACACATTTCACTAACTCCTTTAGGAAGCCTCCTAACTCCTTTACTAACTCCTTTAGGAAGCTTCCTAACACCTTTACTAACTCCTTTAGGAAGCTTCCTAACACCTTTCACTAACTCCTTTAGGAAGCCTCCTAACTCCTTTACTAACTCCTTTAGGAAGCCTCCTAACACCTTTCACTAACTCCTTTAGGAAGCCTCCTGACATCTTTCACTAACTCCTTTAGGAAGCCTCCTAACACCTTTACTAACTCCTTTAGGAAGCCTCCTAACACATTTCACTAACTCCTTTAGGAAGCCTCCTAACTCCTTTAGGAAGCTTCCTAACACCTTTACTAACTCCTTTAGGAAGCTTCCTAACACCTTTCACTAACTCCTTTAGGAAGCCTCCTAACTCCTTTACTAACTCCTTTAGGAAGCCTCCTAACACCTTTACTAACTCCTTTAGGAAGCCTCCTAACACCTTTCACTAACTCCTTTAGGAAGCCTCCTGACATCTTTCACTAACTCCTTTAGGAAGCCTCCTGACATCTTTCACTAACTCCTTTAGGAAGCTTCCTGACACCTTTACTAACTCCTTTAGGAAGCCTCCTGACACCTTTCACTAACTCCTTTAGGAAGCCTCCTAACACCTTTACTAACTCCTTTAGGAAGCCTCCTAACACCTTTACTAACTCCTTTATGAAGCCTCCTAACACCTTTCCTAACTCCTTTAGGAAGCCTCCTGACATCTTTCACTAACTCCTTTAGGAAGCCTCCTGACATCTTTCACTAACTCCTTTAGGAAGCCTCCTAACACCTTTACTAACTCCTTTAGGAAGCCTCCTAACACATTTCACTAACTCCTTTAGGAAGCCTCCTAACACCTTTACTAACTCCTTTAGGAAGCTTCCTAACACCTTTCACTAACTCCTTTAGGAAGCTTCCTAACACCTTTCACTAACTCCTTTAGGAAGCTTCCTAACACCTTTCACTAACTCCTTTAGGAAGCCTCCTAACTCCTTTACTAACTCCTTTAGGAAGCCTCCTAACTCCTTTACTAACTCCTTTAGGAAGCTTCCTAACACCTTTACTAACTCCTTTAGGAAGCTTCCTAACACCTTTACTAACTCCTTTAGGAAGCCTCCTAACACCTTTCACTAACTCCTTTAGGAAGCCTCCTAACTCCTTTACTAACTCCTTTAGGAAGCTTCCTAACACCTTTACTAACTCCTTTAGGAAGCCTCCTAACACCTTTACTAACTCCTTTATGAAGCCTCCTAACACCTTTCACTAACTCCTTTAGGAAGCCTCCTAACACCTTTACTAACTCCTTTAGGAAGCCTCCTAACACCTTTCCTAACTCCTTTAGGAAGCCTCCTGACATCTTTCACTAACTCCTTTAGGAAGCCTCCTAACACCTTTCACTAACTCCTTTACTAACTCCTTTAGGAAGCTTCCTAACACCTTTACTAACTCCTTTAGGAAGCCTCCTAACACATTTCACTAACTCCTTTAGGAAGCCTCCTAACTCCTTTACTAACTCCTTTAGGAAGCTTCCTAACACCTTTCACTAACTCCTTTAGGAAGCTTCCTAACACCTTTCACTAACTCCTTTAGGAAGCCTCCTAACACCTTTCACTAACTCCTTTAGGAAGCCTCCTAACTCCTTTACTAACTCCTTTAGGAAGCCTCCTAACACCTTTCACTAACTCCTTTAGGAAGCCTCCTAACTCCTTTACTAACTCCTTTAGGAAGCCTCCTAACACCTTTACTAACTCCTTTAGGAAGCCTCCTAACACATTTCACGAACTCCTTTAGGAAGCCTCCTAACTCCTTTACTAACTCCTTTAGGAAGCCTCCTAACACCTTTCCTTAACCCCGTGAGGTCCTCCAGGGGTTGAGGTAAAGTCCATAGGTAAGGAGATAGGAGGGACAACTCGGACCCTGACTCTGGATCCAGCTTCAACACCTAAAAAGTTCTGATTTCGACAAACAAGAGACTTTTATCTCCTGAGGTTAACGATAAAAGTTACTGTTACAGGCTGACGGGTTCTGAAGAAACAGACTCATGTCAGTGATTGAAGAGCTCATATTCATCTGTCCTGGTATTTGGATCATGGGAACATTCCTTCCTCCAGTTTCAAAACTGGCTGAAGGATGGTCAGCCATTCTGACTCATCTTCCTCCTGAGATGAAGAGTGAAGCTTGAGGCGGCGTTCTACTGCTCAGGCTTTCATTACATCGAGTCACTTCCTGTGTATTCACAGAATAAACGTTTTTCCAGGAACAACAGCTCAGCTGACAACACCTGGCACCACCTGGCACCACCAGGCACCGCCAGGCGCCGCCAGGCGCCGCCAGGCACCGCCAGGCACCGCCAGGCACCGCCAGGCACCGCCAAGCGCCATCAGGCACCGCCAGGCGCCACCAGGCGCCACCAGGCACCGCCAGGCGCCGCCAGGAAGCACTAGAACTCCATCACTCACTAGAACTCCATCACTCACCAGAACGTTTAGTTGCCAACACAATGGAAGATCCACTATTCCATCACGTGTTCATCAAGAACAAAAGCAACATAGAAGTAAATTCGCAATAAAAGGTTAAATAAAGTGAAATGTTTTACATGGAAACTGGAGCCAACAAGGCAAAGTGAGGAGGGACTGTTTCTGAACCAGAGGAGGGATTGTTTCTGAACCAGAGGAGGGACTGTTTCTGAACCAGAGGAGGGATTGTTTCTGAACCAGAGGAGGGACTGTTTCTGAACCAGAGGAGGGACTGTTTCTGAACCAGAGGAGGGACTGTTTCTGAACCAGTGGAGGGACTGTTTCTGAACCAGTGGAGGGACTGTTTCTGAACCAGAGGAGGGACTGTTTCTGAACCAGTGGAGGGACTGTTTCTGAACCAGTGGAGGGACTGTTTCTGAACCAGAGGAGGGACTGTTTCTGAACCAGAGGAGGGACTGTTTCTGAACCAGTGGAGGGACTGTTTCTGAACCAGAGGAGGGACTATCCTGGAGCCTCTGGCTCAGAAACAAAGGTAAACAGACAGTTCCAGATCACATCCTGCACTACGTCTTCTATTCTTAGCCTGATGTTTACAGAATTCTGCAGCAGCTTGCAGAGCAGCAGAATGAAGCTCATCCACGTCTGACCTTGACAATCACTCAAGGTCACATCAACAGACCCCCAGAACCATTTTGCTTTACAAGGAACCCGCAGAGCTTCAGTCTCCCGACTCCTCGTGCTGATGAAGATGGAAAACTGTCATCCTGATGAGGTCTGAAGCTGATCACATGATCAAACCATGTTTGAAGCATTTTAAGAAGCTTCAGTCTGTTTCAACATGGAAACATCCTGAGACCTACAGTCTGCTGAAGAGACTGACGGAGGAGAGACTGACGGAGGTAAATCAGTCCCATCCAGCTTCCTGCTGGACGGAGCTCAGGAATCACAGGGTCAATAAGACTGGGGTCAAAGGTCAAACCTTCCCTGGACACAGTCAATTTGACCAACAGTTGTTTAACACTTTGTCTTTGTCTCGTGACAACTAAGCTACCCCGTCACACCTCCACCCATCACACCTCCATCTGTATATTGATGGAATTCAGGTTGGAGGTCAGCAACACCAAAACAACCTCTTAACACAAAATTCTAAGTTTTTATATCACAAACTAAAAACAAACCTGATTAAAGTTCCTCCAGCAGAAGAAAGTTGAACCTCTCCTTCCCATCCAGGAGAGGTTCTGCCCAGAGAATAAAGCAACACACCAGAACCAGAACATCGCCTCTCATTTCCTCATTTCAACCTGAAGTTTCCCAAATCCTTCCCACCAAAGTCCAGATGTTTACAGACGAACCAGCGTCTGTATCCATCAACCTGTTTCTGTTTCCTGACTGACGCCATCTTGGGAAACCTGCCACAAGGGATTCTGGGATATCAAAGATGGCGTGGCGGCAGCTCCTGCCAGAATATCAACATTTGACCGATTCAGGGTGAAACAAATCCAGACTTTCTCAAAGAAAGAGTCTTCAAGCCATGAGAGTGTGAAACATAGTGAAACATAGTGATGGCTGATGGTTTTTCCAGAGAGACTCCAGATGTGCAGAGATCCAGTGGACAAACGGGATCTTCTGACACGAAGCCTCAAGAATCTTCAGGAGTTTCTGGAACGCTGAGACGTCAACAAACCGGGCATGAAACTGTTTACACTTAATCTAAGATGCTTTTACAAAACCTGATTAACTAAAAGAGTTGGGGGGGGGGGGTAACACTCAACCTCACAAACCAAACTCAGTCACTGTGGCACTGGAAGCCTTCTCACTGAGGGGACTCTGCGGGGGGGGGGGGGGGGTTCTAGGAATGTTGGGGTCCGGGTCTCTATAGGCGTGGTTCCACCACTCTTTCTGTGATGGGGCGTTGCGGATTTCCATGTGGTCCGACTGAAAAGTTGTGGAAGGAAAGAACCAGCGACCACCAGGTACGATTTTCCGCGTCCCCTCCGTTCTGGTACCGAGCACCGAGGAACGGGTCAGTCAGGAGGAGCGACAACGCAGCCGTCTGCTGATTGGTCGTGAGGATCGTCACTCTGGACTGGCCCACAACATTGACCTATTTCATCGGCTGCAAACCTCCTGTTGTTTACATACGGCGCTTTGTGCTCACTGGTTGATTTGTTAACTGGTAGATCAGATCAGGTCCCGATCCGATCGGTAGATATCGGATCGGGGCCGATATTAGTGATTGGTGAGTGACCGGGAATCGGCAAATCCAGCCGATCACCCCGCCGATCTGAAAAAAAGAAAAAAAACTTTCCCGTCAGCTGTCGTAAAGCAAGGGGAGCAGCCTGAAGCCACTGAGAGGATCAACCAGCAGTCCTGAGAGGTGGAGCACCAGAGCTTCACCACAGTCCCGAGAGGTGGAGCACCAGAGCTTCACCACAGTCCTGAGAGGTGGAGCACCAGAGCTTCACCACAGTCCCGAGAGGTGGAGCACCAGAGCTTCACCACAGTCCCGAGAGGTGGAGCACCAGAGCTTCACCACAGTCCTGAGAGGTGGAGCACCAGAGCTTCACCACAGTCCTGAGAGGTGGAGCACCAGAGCTTCACCACAGTCCTGAGAGGTGGAGCACCAGAGCTTTGTTTAACAAAACTAATCTGATAAGACATCTAAAGTAAACATGCGGTGGAGTACGCTCAGCAAAGACCATCATCCATGGAAATAAGATGACGTAATGGCCCCCCTCCTCCCCCCACCGCTCCGCTACGTCACCTAATAACCAGAACAATCAGGGACTAGAAGCTCGGGTGGAGCTGCAGAAGCTAGAAGCAGGCGGAGCGGGGCCATAGACCTATAAAACTAGAGCTATATATAGTGGGTTATGTGTTTATGTGCAGAAGTCTACTTCTATATTTCTATGTGGTCTGTCTTCTTCTGTGTTTTATTGTGTTTGGTGAGTCACAGCGCCCCTAAAGGCCTGGCATGTGTACTACATGTCCTGAAGCCTCGTGTTGAGCCGTGTTCATAGTGAGGGGTGACGGAGGTTCTTAGGGAGAAGGACAGGGAGGACAAAGATCGTATTCTGAATAAGTTTTTGAGAGTACTATGTTCAGAGTACTTTAGTCAAACAGGTTTTACCACTTTGAAGTAGAATGAAGTGTTTATACTTCACATTGAAATGTAAATGTTCAGTGACATTCAGGTCAAACCTCTCATACTGCTTTAAGGTAAACTGGAATTTAATACACAAAGAAGTTACATTGGAGCCTCAGAGTATTTATGTTTAAGATTTATTTATTCACTTTTATTATTGTATTTGTACTTTTTAGGACTTATTTCCAACCCAAGCAGCCAAAGACACTTTGAAGTGGAACTGGTTTTACTGAATACTGTTTATGTAGTAGTTTTTATACTTTCTATGTTAGTCAAACTGATTCTCTGGGTTTCTTTTTTATTTTGTTTTATTTGCCACAAAATGCAGGTGAAGTAGTTTAAGTTAAGATAAATAAGAGAAACAAGACTGCAGAGTGTACTAACTGGGTTTTTGTTCTTCTGACTGAATAAAGTTTAAATAAGTTCTTAAGTCGTTCTGAGAATAATTTTGATTCAATAAGTGAGTTTTACAATAATTTCTAGGTAAACAAAGCTTCTGTCAATAGTACTTTTAGCTTCAGACATCTTAGTTAATCCAGAAATACACTATTGAGTATATTCGCAATAGTAATGTGAGTATCGGATCGGGAAAGTATCGGTATCGGCTGATACTCAATTCTGAAAGATCGGATCGGTATCGGGGGCAAAAAGTGTGATCAGGACGTCCCTAGTAACTGGGTTTATTGAAACGTCGGCACGCAACACAACATGGCGTCTTTTAACAAGATACAGACGCTCCTCTCAGTAACCAGGAGGAGCTTCAACAGGAGCGGGACGCTGCAATGAGAAAGTTTAACCTGAGTCACAGAGAACTTGGACGGCCGCCGGCCACTTCCGTGTTCTTCGCTGGACTCAGAGTCGTTTACAACCCCGGATACATTTTAATGTACTTTCTGTGGTGGGACCAAGCAACAGAATTGCACCTGGGTGCCCTTTGTCATTACTGTAACCCCCCCACTCCGCCCCGCTCCAGCACGTACTGTGAGGTGGAACAGCGGCTTATGGTGAACTGAGAGGGTCTAGGAATGTTGGGGGTCTAGGACTGTGACGGGTCTAGTACTATGGGGGTCCAGGTCTCTATGGTGGACTGTGGGGGATCGAGTACTATGGGGGTCCAAATCTCTATGGTGGACTAGGACTGTCAGGGGTCTAGTACTATGGGGGTCTGGGTCTCTATGGTCGACTGTGGGGATCTCGAACTGTGGAGGTCCGAGTCTCTATGGTGGATTGTGGGGGGGGCCTAGCACTGTTGGGGGTCTAGTACTATGGGGGTCTGGGTCTCTATGGTGGACTGTGGGGGGGCTATGGAACTATGGGGGTCCAGATCTCTATGGTGGACTAGGACTGTCAGGGGTCTAGTACTATGGGGGTCTGGGTCTCTATGGTTGACAGTGGGGATCACGGACTGTGGAGGTCCGGGTCACTATGGTGGATTGTGGGGGGGGCCTAGCACTGTTGGGGGTCTAGAACTATGGGGGTCTGGGTCTCTATGGTGGACTGTGGGGGGGCTATGGAACTATGGGGGTCTAGGACTGTGGAAGTCGGGGTCTCTATGGTGGACAATGGGGATCTAGGACTGTGGGGGTCTGGGTCTCTATGGTGGACTAGGACTGTCAGGGGTCTAGTACTATGGGGGTCCAGGTCTCTATGGTTGACTGTGGGGGTCCGGGTCTCTATGGTTGCCTGTGGGGATCTAAGACTGTGGGGATCCAGGTCTCTATGGTGGACCCTGGGGGTCTAGTACTGTGGGGGTCCAGGTCTCTATGGTGGACCTTGGGGATCTAGGACTGTGGGGGTCCGGGTCTCTATGGTGGACCCTGGGGGTCTAGTACTATGGGGGTCCGGGTCTCTATGGTTTGACAATGGGGGTCTAGGACTGTGGGGGTCCGGGTCTCTATGGTGGACCTTGGGGATCTAGGACTGTGGGGGTCCGGGTCTCTATGGTGGACCCTGGGGGTCTAGTACTATGGGGGTCCGGGTCTCTATGGTTTGACAATGGGGATCTAGGACTGTGGGGGTCCGGGTCCTACCTTGTCCAGCTCGTCGTGCAGCTCCGACAGCGTCGGTCTGATGAGCTTCTCGCCCAGCGGGGCGGCGGTCTGCCGGTAGAAGTCGATGTTGGGCACCGCGTCGATGGTGTTGTGTCCGAAGGTCCGCAGGTAGTAGGTGTTGGTGTGAGTGTCATAGTGGTAGTGGTGCTGGCCGCCGGTGGACGAGTGCAGGCTGGTCTCGCTCATCACCGTGTCCCCGTTCTGGAGCCCCTCGGCCGGCGGAGCCTCCGGGGAGGCCGGGCTCCCCGAGCCGCCGGGGTCCGCGAAGTTCACCACCCGGAACCGGCCTTTAGCCTCCTCCCCGGCGGAACCTTGCTCGGCCCCGGCGGCCTCCGCTCCCTCCGGGGCGGCGGCTGAGGCAGAGGCGGAGGAGTCGGAGCCCGGAGACCGAGCGTCCGCGGCGGCCGCAGCCTCGGCCACCAGATCCACCTGGAAGCGGCTCTGGCTGGGCGTGGGACCCGGTGGCTTCGGCCCCGCGTCCGGGGACAGAAAGTCGCTTTCCGCCGCGGCGGAAGGCGCGGAGGATGGCGCGGACATGATGGCGTTGAACGCTCCCCGTGGTTCAGACTGAGAGCGAGGCTGGAGTCCTGCCGGGAGGGAAGCGCAGCGGACAGGCAGCGCGGAGGCGACGGGACGGAAACTTCAGTCCGCGGCAAAACGTCCCGGAACGTCCCGGCTGCAGCTGACGTCTGAGCTCCTCCGGTACAGACTGTTCCCCCGGTGTAGTCTGTGCTCCTCCGGTGCTGTGTCCTCCGGTGCTGTGTCCTCCGGGTGAACGTTTGTCGGAGCAGGATGCTCGTGGAGCCGCCCGCCTGTTATTATACTCGGTCCGCAGACTGCATTAGATGGGCGGGTATCACACCGACAAGTCTCGCGAGCCTTCACCCATCACCTCTGGTTCAGCCGCGGGGCTAGACAGAAACACCGCGAGAACACATCCCAACTCAATCGGTGCCTCTGACGTCATATGACTCCAGCGAGAGGGGAGGGGGAAACTGTACAAACCAGTCTCCACACCGGCGTGTGTGTGTGTGTGTGTGTGTGTGGGGGGGGGGGGGGCCTAACCCGGGTCTAGCCAGGGCCTCTGGAGGGGGGGGTAAGGGGGGTGAAGAGGGAACTGTACCAGCCAGGGCCTCCAAACTAGGGGGATTGGGGGGGACACCCCTCTTTAGAAAACTGCCTAACTGTCACGAAATAGTTAGGGAAGTTGGACACCCCCCCCCCCCCCCCCCCCCCCACACACACACATTGATCCATCCTCACATTGATCAGCCTCAGGAGGCTGCATTGCTCCACTTTGTTCCCGATCAAATCAAATTAAATCACTGTAATCAGGTTTCTACGGTGGCCCAGAAGGGCCAACAATACAACACACCAACGAAAGCCACAACACAACAACAAGAGCCACAACACAACAACAAAGAGTCACAACACAACAACAAAGAGTCACAACACAACAAAAGCCACAAAACAACAAAAGCGACAACACAACAACAAAGAGTCGCAACGCAACAACAGAGTCACAACACAACAACAAAGAGTCACAACACAACAACAAAGAGTCACAACACAACAACAAAGAGTCACAACACAACAACAAAAGCCACAAAACAACAACAAAGAGTCACAACACAACAACAAAGAGTCGCAACGCAACAACAGAGTCACAACACAACAACAAAGAGTCACAACACAACAACAAAAGCCACAAAACAACAACAAAGAGTCACAACACAACAACAAAGAGTCGCAACACAACAACAAGAGCCACAACACAACAACAAAGAGTCACAACACAACAACAAAAGCCACAAAACAACAAAAGCGACAACACAACAACAAAGAGTCGCAACGCAACAACAGAGTCACAACACAACAACAAAGAGTCACAACACAACAACAAAAGCCACAAAACAACAACAAAGAGTCACAACACAACAACAAAAGCCACAACACAAAAACAAAGAGTCACAACACAACAACAAAAGCCACAAAACAACAACAAAGAGTCACAACACAACAACAAAAGCCACAACACAACAACAAGAGCCACAACACAACAACAAGAGCCACAACACAACAACAAAGAGTCACAACACAACAACAAAAGCCACAAAACAACAACAAAGAGTCACAACACAACAACAAAGAGTCACAAAACAACAACAAAGAGTCACAACACAACAACAAAAGCCACAAAACAACAAAAGCGACAACACAACAACAAAGAGTCGCAACGCAACAACAGAGTCACAACACAACAACAAAGAGTCACAACACAACAACAAAAGCCACAACACAAAAACAAAGAGTCACAACACAACAACAAAAGCCACAAAACAACAACAAAGAGTCACAACACAACAACAAAAGCCACAACACAACAACAAAGAGTCACAACACAACAACAAAAGCCACAACACAAAAACAAAGAGTCACAACACGACAACAAAAGCCACAAAACAACAACAAAGAGTCGCAAGACAACAACAAAAGCCACAACACAACAACAAAGAGTCGCAACGCAACAACAAAAGCCACAACGCAACAACAAAAGCCACAACACAACAACAAAGAGTCACAACACAACAACAAAGAGTCACAACACAACAACAAAAGCCACAAAACAACAACAAAAGCCACAACAACAAAGAGTCACAACACAACAACAAAAGCCACAACACAACAACAAAAGCCACAAAACAACAACAAAAGCCACAACAACAAAGAGTCACAACACAACAACAAAAAGTCGCAACACAACAACAAGAGCCACAACACAACAACAAAAGTCGCAACCCAACAACAGTTCTTAAAAGCTCTTGTTGTTGTGTTGTGGCTTTTGTTGGTGTCTTGTGGCTTTTAACTTTTAGACTCTGACCCGTAAACGACCTGGACCAAACCTTTAGACTCTGACCTGTAAACCACCTGGACCAAACCTTTAAACTCTGAGTCGTAAACGACCTGGACCAATCCTTTAGACTCTGACCTGTAAACCACCTGGACCAAACCTTTAAACTCTGAGTCGTAAACGACCTGGACCAAACCTTTAGACTCTGACCTGTAAACCACCTGGACCAAACCTTTAGACTCTGACCCGTAAACAACCTGGACCAAACCTTTAGACTCTGACCCGTAAACAACCTGGACCAAACCTTTAGACTCTGACCCGTAAACGACCTGGACCAAACCTTTAGACTCTGACCTGTAAACCACCTGACCAAACCTTTAGACTCTGACCATTAAACCACCTGGACCAAACCTTTAGACTCTGACCCGTAAACAACCTGGACCAAACCTTTAGACTCTGACCCGTAAATGACCTGGACCAAACCTTTAGACTCTGACCTGTAAACCACCTGACCAAACCTTTAGACTATAAAGTGAAACAAGATGAAAGAACCTGAGAAGTCATCCTCCCAGCAGAGAATAATTCTGTTTATCATGAGGTGTGAGATGTTCCTGACAGATTTCATCCTCAATAGAACGTGTGTGGTTCTGGTGAGGAGACCCCAGCAGCCTTGCTCAGACTGAAGGATTCGGCTGGATACACTCACAGATGGAAGGATTGGAAATGAATGAATGAATGAGGGGATGTGTAGTTTTGTGGACTGATTCTGCAGAGTGAACTCAGTGGTTGGAGCTCACATGGTTCAGGTTCTGAAAGTTTCTGGATGTCTTCGGACGCCATCAAGTGGCTGACCCACAGACACTCTCGGGGTCTGTTGCTCTCCGGTCCAGTGGTCCTGCGTTCCAGCAGGGAGGTAACGAGTTCAGTGAGCAGCGTGGAACCAGAAGATTCTAGGCTGCAGGAGTTAGTTGGTTTAGTTCAGTTCTTTTCTGTTCAGTTCAGTTCGGTTTGGTTTAGTTTAGTTTAGTTTAGTTTAGTTTAGTCAGTTATTGTCGAGGTGAGACTTTTGGCATTAAAAGGGATTTTTAACACCGTTTGAACTCAGAGCTGAAGGCGTGCTTGGAAATCAGAGAGGTGAAACTGAATATATATATGCATACAGAGCAGGATTACTATTGACACAACACATCCTCAGCAGGTTAACACTAAAGGCCAATTCCTCCTCCATAAGAACAAGATGAAAGTTCAGCACTGCGGGTCCTGTCCAACAAAATTACATTATTTCTTCCTTCCAGCTTCTTCTGGCCGAAAGAATTAGTTTGGGCTGCACCAACCGCCCTGGCTGAACGGTGTAGGAGCTGCTCTGCTGAAACTGCTGCTCTGCCGTGTGCTGCGCATGCGTGTTCCAGCTCGCTAATGAACATCAGTCATATTTTAATCATATTTAGCTTGTAACATCGCTACTGTACGAGCGCCGCAGCTCGTTAACATGTTGGAGTGCAGGCTTTTACATGATGCACCTGAACGCATCACGAACAGCTGTCAGCTCCTGCAGTTGTTACCGGACCAACAACTCAGGACGTGTGGCTGCTGTGAGGGGGCGTGGCCTGCGGTGAGGGGCGTGGCCTGGTTGTTCGGCTGGCTGACTTCACTGACAAATTCTCTTCTTGTTCTTATGGGTTCAAAAAGGGAGGATGCAGGGGCCTCAACCCACTCCTCCCCACATCTATTATTATTATTAGTGGTGAACAATCCAGTTCACAATGAGAGGACGAGCGACATCGTCGGATGGTGTAACACCAACAGTGTAACGGTGATGGTGTAGCAGTTATGGTGTCGTGGTGACTGTGTAGTGGTGATGGTGTAGTGGCAGTGGTGAGCAGTCAGGGGCAGCAAGGCTTGCACTGCTCGCCCTGCCAAAAATAATCTTTCTTTTTTTTTATAATTAAAAAGTGATTCTGAAATCTGTGTCTGTGATTTGAGCTCAAATCTCCTACGTCCCCTAAACGCCTCACAGCTGCTTCCCTCTGCTGGAGCCAGCAGTAACGGTATTGCTAACCTCTGATGGAAGCTGGACGCTGCTATTGGATTAAAATGTTGAGTGACAAGATCATCAGCCAATCAGATTGTGATGTGTTATTAACGGAACGCCGCAGGGCAAGCGGAGTTTCTAGTGCTGGTCTCGGTGTCGTCATTGAAATGAGCTTGACTGATTGACCTATCGGCAGGCGCGTGATGACGCACTGCTATTATCCGCTATTCTGGAGGTGATGGCGGCGAATTTAACTGCAAGATCGACTGATACGATAGCGGACCTGCTTCTGGAGCCTTTTTAGAGGAGCTCGTTTGCAGAAGAAATGGAAATTGTGAGTCGAGGACGACTAAAGGCTTTGAGCAGCATTTTACAGCGGGAAGCTAGCAACACTACGACTGGGAGACAGCTAGCTAGGAGCACAACACGCTGTTCTGCTGGCCATGTTGACTCTTCAGTACAGCTCCAGAAGCTGTTCTCCTGGCCATGTTGACTCTTCAGTACAGCTCCAGAAGCTGCTCTCCTGGCCATGTTGACTCTTCAGTACAGCTCCAGAAGCTGTTCTGTTGGCCATGTTGACTCTTCAGTACAGCTCCAGAAGCTGTTCTCCTGGCCATGTTGACTCTTCAATACAGCTCCAGAAGCTGTTCTGCTGGCCATGTTGACTCTTTAGTACAGCTCCAGAAGCTGTTCTGCTGGCCATGTTGACTCTTCAGTACAGCTCCAGAAACTGTTCTCCTGGCCATGTTGACTCTTCAGTACAGCTCCAGAAGCTGTTCTCCTGGCCATGTTGACTCTTCAGTACAGCTCCAGAAGCTGTTCTCCTGGCCATGGTGACTCTTCAGTACAGCTCCAGAAGCTGTTCTGCTGGCCATGTTGACTCTTCAGTACAGCTCCAGAAGCTGTTCTGTTGGCCATGGTGACTCTTCAGTACAGCTCCAGAAGCTGTTCTCCTGGCCATGGTGACTCTTCAGTACAGCTCCAGAAGCTGTTCTCCTGGCCATGGTGACTCTTCAGTACAGCTCCAGAAGCTGTTCTCCTGGCCATGTTGACTCTTCAGTACAGCTCCAGAAGCTGTTCTCTTGGCCATGTTGACTCTTCAGTACAGCTCCAGAAGCTGTTCTCCTGGCCATGTTGACTCTTCAGTACAGCTCCAGAAACTGTTTTGTTGGCCATGTTGACTCTTCAATACAGCTCCAGAAGCTGTTCTCCTGGCCATGGTGACTCTTCAGTACAGCTCCAGAAGCTGTTCTGTTGGCCATGTTGACTCTTCAGTACAGCTCCAGAAGCTGTTCTCCTGGCCATGGTGACTCTTCAGTACAGCTCCAGAAGCTGTTCTTTTGGCCATGTTGACTCTTCAGTACAGCTCCAGAAGCTGTTCTCCTGGCCATGGTGACTATTCAGTACAGCTCCAGAAGCTGTTCTCCTGGCCATGGTGACTCTTCAGTACAGCTCCAGAAGCTGTTCTCCTGGCCATGTTGACTCTTCAGTACAGCTCCAGAAGCTGTTCTCTTGGCCATGTTGACTCTTCAGTACAGCTCCAGAAGCTGTTCTGCTGGCCATGTTGACTCTTCAGTACAGCTCCAGAAGCTGTTCTCCTGGCCATGGTGACTCTTCAGTACTGCTCCAGAAGCTGTTCTCCTGGCCATGTTGACTCTTCAGTACAGCTCCAGAAGCTGTTCTCCTGGCCATGTTGACTCTTCAGTACAGCTCCAGAAGCTGTTCTGCTGGCCATTTTGACTCTTCAGTACAGCTTCAGAAGCTGTTCTGTTGGCCATGTTGACTCTTCAGTACAGCTCCAGAAGCTGTTCTGTTGGCCATGTTGACTCTTCAGTACAGCTCCAGAACCTGGAACAGCAGTGGTTCTAGCAGCCTCATAGAGCCGTTCATTAAAAGGGATTGCAGGATGGATTTCATCTACCAGTGACGGGTGAGTGCTCGTTTGTTTGTTTTGTTTTGTTTACTTTGGATTAGATTGGCGGCTGTTCGGTGCTGTTTTGGTTGTAAAGTGGTGTTTCTCATACAATCGATTAAATCAGGTCAGGTTCTGGTTCAACCGACACAACATCCCTCCGTTCATTCATTAGGCAACAATACTTTTTTTGGTGGGGGTGGGTGGGTTGTAGTTTTTACTGCTGGCCATGAGTGAAACACTACCGCATGCTACTGTGTAGTGGTGATGGTGTAGTAGTGTTGGTGTAGTAGTGATGGTATAGTGGTGATGATGTTGCAGTGATGGTGTAGTGGTGATGGTGTAGCAGTGATGATGTAGTGGTGATGGTGTAGTAGTGTTGGTGTAGTAGTGATGATGTAGCAGTGATGGTGTAGTGGTGATGGTGTAGCAGTGATGGTGTAGTAGTGATGGTATAGTGGTGATGATGTAGCCGTGATGGTGTAGTAGTGATGGTATAGTGGTGATGATGTAGCCGTGATGGTGTAGTGGTGATGGTGTAGCAGTGATGGTGTAGTAGTGTTGGTGTAGTAGTGATGATGTAGCAGTGATGGTGTAGTGGTGATGGTGTAGCAGTGATGGTGTAGTAGTGATGGTATAGTGGTGATGATGTAGCAGTGATGGTATAGTGGTGATGGTGTAGCAGTGATGGTGTAGTAGTGATGGTATAGTGGTGATGGTGTAGCAGTGATGGTGTAGTAGTGATGGTGTAGTGGTGATGATGTAGCAGTGATGGTATAGTGGTGATGGTGTAGCAGTGATGGTGTAGTGGTGATGATGTAGCAGTGATGGTATAGTGGTGATGGTGTAGCAGTGATGGTGTAGTGGTGATGATGTAGCAGTGATGGTATAGTGGTGATGATGTAGCAGTGATGGTGTAGTGGTGATGGTGTAGTAGTGATGGTATAGTGGTGATGATGTTGCAGTGATGGTGTAGTGGTGATGGTGTAGCAGTGATGGTGTAGCAGTGATGGTGTAGTAGTGATGGTATAGTGGTGATGATGTCGCAGTGATGGTGTAGTAGTGATGGTATAGTGGTGATGATGTAGCAGTGATGGTGTAGTAGTGATGGTATAGTGGTGATGATGTAGCAGTGATGGTGTAGTGGTGATGATGTAGCAGTGATGGTGTAGTGGTGATGGTATAGTGGTGATGATGTAGCAGTGATGGTGTAGTGGTGATGATGTAGCAGTGATGGTGTAGTGGTGATGGTGTAGCAGTGATGGTGTAGCATCAGAGTGAGATTAACAGTAATTCCAGGAGGAGTTCTAGAGTCTGATGCCACAGCAGGAAGGAGCTCCTGAGACTCTGTTGTGACCTTTGGTGGAAGGAGACTGTGACAGAAGGTCTCTCTGTTCCCCCTCCACCCTCTCTGTTCTCCCTCCACCCTCTCTGTTGTTCCTCCACCCTCTCTGTTGTTCCTCCACCCTCTCTGTTCTCCCTCCACCCTCTCTGTTGTTCCTCCACCCTCTCTGTTCTCCCTCCACCCTCTCTGTTGTTCCTCCACCCTCTCTGTTCTCCCTCCACCCTCTTGGTTCTCCGTCCACCCTCTCTGTTCCCCCTCCACCGTCTGTTGTCCCTCCACCCTCTTGGTTCTCCCTCCACCCTCTCTGTTCCCCCTCCACCGTCTGTTGTCCCTCCACCCTCTCGGTTCTCCCTCCACCCTCTCTGTTCCCCCTCCACCGTCTGTTGTCCCTCCACCCTCTCGGTTCTCCCTCCACCCTCTCTGTTCTCCCTCCACCCTCTTGGTTCTCCCTCCACCCTCTCTGTTCCCCCTCCACCGTCTGTTGTCCCTCCACCCTCTCGGTTCTCCCTCCACCCTCTCTGTTCTCCCTCCACCCTCTCGGTTCTCAGTCTACCCACTCTGTTCTTACTCCAGCCTCTGTTTTTCCTCCACCCTCTCTGTTCTCCCTCCACCCTCTCCGTTCCCCCGCCACCGTCTGTTGTCCCTCCACCCTCTCTGTTCTTCCTCCACCCTTAATGAGTTTCACTGAAAAACAATGTCATTTCGGGAGATTCGGTTTCTCTCAGTGACGAACCTCCAGTTCGTCGTGACTCAGGGTGGAGAAGAATCGTTTACTGTCAACACTTGTTTAAAAGGTTTGTTTGTTTACTGACCAACTTCTTTTCTCTGGTGAGAAGCTGGTGGCTCTATCAGCAGGAGGGTGGAGGTCACGTTACTGGAGTTAGGTCAGACCTTCACCTCCTGCAAGAGGACTCAGTCAGGTGTAATTATTCTGGACTTCCTGCTGAGACCATGAGTTATTGATGGTCAGAACCACAGCATTATCATCAGCATTATCATCCTCTCGTTAGTCGCCACATATTGTTCAGGTAATACGTCATGTAGCATTGGGCTAAGGAAGTTAGCATGTTCTCCACTTCCTGTTTGGTCAAATGGTTTCTACACCAGCAGCGATTCGCTCTGAGATCTTATATATATTAAATATATTTACTGTGTGTGTGTGTGTGTGTGTGTGTGTGTGTGTGTGTGTGTGTGTGTGTGTGTGTGTGTGTGTGTGTGTGTGTGTGACATTGAGACTGGCTAGAAGCAGCGGAAGCCTCGTGGCTCAGGACTGGTCTGGTCCTGGTGGTTCTGGACTGGTCTCCTGGCCCCACAGGAAGTGAGGAGAACGTGACGTGAGTCAGACCGCAGAAGTTCTCAGTTCCAGACAAAAACAAGCCCAGGAGAGGATTCCTGCTGCGGCAGCGGCAGAAGAAGAAGAAGAAGAAGAAGAAGAAGCTGCTACAGGAAACGCCAGGAGAATAAACAATGAAAGCGCCCGCTCCAGATAGAAAAACAAAACCTGAGCCTCGGAGGACTGTCTGGATGGAACCGGTACCAATGGACTGGATGGAACCAGTTCTGACGGACTAGACGACGCCTTCATGAAACTCCTTGTTCTTCAGTCTGTCGTCCTTCAATCCTGGTGTTTATATGAACCATCACATTCTATCATCTGTGTGTGTGTGTGTGTGTGTGTGTGTGTGTGTGTGTGTGTGTGTGTGTGTGTGTGTGTGTGTGTGTGTGTGTGTGTGTGCGTGTGTGTGTGTGCGTGCGTGTGTGTGTGTGTGTGTGTGTGTGTGTGTGTGTGTGTGTGTGTGTGTGTGTGTGTGTGTGTGTGTGTGTGTGCGTGTGTGTGTGTGCGTGCGTGTGTGTGTGTGTGTGTGTGTGTGTGTGTGTGTGTGTATGTGTGTGTGTGTGTGTGTGTGTGTGTGTGTGTGTGTGTGTGCGTGCGTGCGTGTGTGTGTGTGTGTGTGTGTGTGTGCGTGCGTGTGTGTGTGCGTGCGCAAGTGTGTGTGTGTGTGCGTCTGTGTGTGTGTGTGTGTGTGTGTGTGTGTTGTGGGGGGGGTCAGACTGTACCGAGGCTGTTCTAGTCCCCCCCCCCCCACTGACATGGGAAAACAAGCGGCAGAAGAAATATTTTGAGGAGCTCAGATTCCATTCGGGTGGAGCTGCTCGCTGTTCCTCCGTCGGGTGTCGAGTTTCCTGCCAGCAGAGTGAAGGTCAGACCCTCGGGCGGTGGAGCAATACTGACACACACAAGTCACCTTGTGTCATCACTTGTTGATGGAGCAGGCTGGTGGGTGGAGGCTGGTGGGTGGAGGAGGCTGCAGCAGCTCCAGTCCAATAACCTGGCATGTTGAAAGGACGGTGGATGAGGTTCCTGCTCCACGGTGGGAAGCAGGAGGAGCTGAAGGTCTGGAGGGAAAAGTTCACCTGCTGCTTCTTTCTGCTTCATGTTTCTGGTAATATTCTGTAAACTGGTTCAATAGAACCATGAATCACGTTTCAGACTTCAAATAATAGAACAGCAGGAAGTCTCCTCCTCGGACTCTGGTTCTGCAGGTTTCTCCTCCTCGTACTCTGGTCCTGCAGGTTTCTCCACCTCTGACTCTGGTTCTGCAGGTTTCTCCTCCTCGTACTCTGGTTCTGCTGGTTTCTCCACCTCTGACTCTGGTCCTGCAGGTTTCTCCTCCTCGGACTCTGGTTCTGCAGGTTTCTCCTCCTCGTACTCTGGTCCTGCAGGTTTCTCCTCCTCGGACTCTAGTTCTGCTGGTTTCTCCACCTCTGACTCTGGTTCTGCAGGTTTCTCCTCCTCGGACTCTGGTACTGCTGGTTTCTCCTCCTAGGACTCTGGTACTGCTGGTTTCTCCTCCTAGGACTCTAGTTCTGCTGGTTTCTCCACCTCTGACTCTCGTCCTGCAGGTTTCTCCACCTCTGACTCTGGTTCTGCAGGTTTCTCCTCCTCGGACTCTAGTTCTGCTGGTTTCTCCACCTCTGACTCTGGTTCTGCAGGTTTCTCCTCCTCGGACTCTGGTACTGCTGGTTTCTCCTCCTAGGACTCTAGTTCTGCTGGTTTCTCCACCTCTGACTCTGGTCCTGCAGGTTTCTCCACCTCTGACTATGGTCCTGCAGGTTTCTCCTCCTCGGACTCTGGTTCTGCTGGTTTCTCCACCTCTGACTCTGGTCCTGCAGGTTTCTCCTCCTTGGACTCTGGTTTTGCTGGTTTCTCCTCCTCTGACTCTGGTTCTGCTGGTTTCTCCACCTCTGACTCTGGTTCTGCAGGTTTCTCCACCTCTGAGCCTGGTTCTGCTGGTTTCTCCTCCTCTGACTCTGGTCCTGCAGGTTTCTCCTCCTTGGACTCTGGTTTTGCTGGTTTCTCCTCCTCTGACTCTGGTTCTGCTGGTTTCTCCTCCTCTGACTCTGGTTCTGCAGGTTTCTCCTCCTTGGACTCTGGTTTTGCTGGTTTCTCCTCCTCTGACTCTGGTTCTGCTGGTTTCTCCTCCTCTGACTCTGGTTCTGCAGGTTTCTCCTCTAAGCCTGGTCCTACAGGATTCTCTGTTAAAGCTCCTCGAAATGACTGAAGTGAGCCCAGTGTGGTCTGTAGTGGTCCTATCATGGACTCAGTCTATGTAATATAATTATACTATTGCCTAATAGTATAATTATATTACCTCATAGACTGAGTACTACCTTGTCTGCTTTATACAGTAATAAGTAGAAGTTTTTGAGGGTGGAGGTGCTTTGCTTTACAGCTCAGCTCCTCATCACAACAGTCTGTACAGTGACTGTTACTGCAGCCACCTGAACCTGTTGACCATCACTCCTCCATCACTCCTCCATCACTCCTCCATCACTCCTCCATCTCTCCTCCATCTCTCCTCCATCACTCCTCCATCTCTCCTCCATCACTCCTCCATCTCTCCTCCATCACTCCTCCATCTCTCCTCCATCTCTCCTCCATCACTCGTGAATAAGACCCCAAGATACTTGAACTTCTCCCCCTAGGGAAGCAGCACCCCCATCTCCCCCATCTGGAGGTTCTGATCCACATCCCCATGCTTCACCCTCTGAACTGTTCCAGTGTGCAAAGTGACGCTGCCAGAAGGATATCATCCTCCTGCCCCCACACAATGCCCTCCTGCCCCCACACAATGCCCTCCTGCCCCCACACAGTACCCTCCTGCCCCCACACAGTACCCTCCTGCCCCCACGCAATGCCCTCCTGCCCCCACACAATGCCCTCCTGCCCCCACACAGTACCCTCCTGCCCCCACGCAATGCCCTCCTGCCCCCACACAATGCCCTCCTGCCCCCACGCAATGCCCTCCTGCCCCCACACAGTACCCTCCTGCCCCCACACAATACCCTCCTGCCCCCACGCAATGCCCTCCTGCCCCCACACAATACCCTCCTTCCCCCACACAATACCCTCCTGCCCCCACGCAATGCCCTCCTGCCTCCCCACATGATGGCCTCTGGCCCCCCAGCTTTATAGCTTGGTTGGTGGAGTGGTCGTCTCCCAATCGGAAGGTTGCAGGTTTGATTCCCATCTCTGCCATCTCTGCCTGCCTACATGCCGAAGTGTCCTTGGGCAAGATATTGAACCCCAAACTGCCCCGATTGGAGTGACAGCGCCTCCAATGGTGTGTGAATGTGATGGAGCTCTGTAAAGCTTTGGGGTCAGCTCAAAAGGCGCTACATAAATTAGTCCCCCCCCCCCCCGACTGCTCCTCGACACCCTGTCCTTGGAAATCAGGAATAAACGGGGTAACAAGGTGCAGCCCTGGTGGAGTCCAGGTCCACCCTGAACAAGTCTGTCTTAGTGCCAGTCCACAGACGCAGCTCACACACCTGGAGTACACAGACTGGATCGCCTGCATTAGCGGTTCTGGTATGTCCATTCTCCCTAAGCTCCTCCCACAAGACATCTGGTGGGCCACAATCGTGACCATGAGTCAACAAAACTCATGTAGACTGTCTGTCATGTAGACGGCCTGTAGTTCTGTGAGAGTTTGAAGAGCTGGTCTGTAGTTCACAGACTCCCCTAGACTCTGAGGCTCAGGACAGTGACCCCTGTAACTGGCTCACACTCTCTGGTCCTCCTTTTTGAAAACTGGGACCACCATCCAGTCTGCCAGTCGGATGGTCCTGTAGCTGAGGTCCAGTACCTGAGGTCCTGAATCCAGGTCCTGTACCCGAGGTCCTGTACCTGAGGTCCATGCCGTACTGTAGAGGCGTGTCAACCAGGACCCACAACATCCAGGTCTTTAGCATCCACTCCTGGATCACCAAGGATTTCTTTGACCACCCTGGTGACCTCCACCAGGTAACTAGACCAGGACCACCGTCTCCTGCAAGGGGGGCATGTCCTCCAGGAGATCCCTCAAAAATGTTCCTTCCACATCCGGAGGATCTCCACAAGATGCCCCCTCTTGCTGAGCACAGCTTGAAATAGACCCCAACCCCCCTAACCAATCCGACATCCCGACCCTCTGGATGGTCCCCAGAACCTATTTGAGGCCAACCAAAAGTCCCCCTCCATGGCCTCACTGAACTCCTCCCATGATGCAGACTTTGCTTCCCAACCGCTACCGCCGATACCTGTCTGCTGAGTCCAGAGTCTCCTGAACCAACCAGGCCCTAAAGGTCTACTGAGTCCCGAGTCTCCTGAACCAACCAGGCCCTAAAGGTCTGCTGAGTCCAGAGTCTCCTGAACCAACCAGGCCCTAAAGGTCTGCTGAGTCCAGAGTCTCCTGAACCAACCAGGCCCTAAAGGTCTACTGAGTCCCGAGTCTCCTGAACCAACCAGGCCCTAAAGGTCTGCTGAGTCCAGAGTCTCCTGAACCAACCAGGCCCTAAAGGTCTGCTGAGTCCAGAGTCTCCTGAACCAACCAGCCCTTAAAGGTTTGCTGACTCCAGAGTATCCTGAACCAACCAGGCCTTAAAGGTCTGCTGAGTCCAGAGTATCCTGAACCAACCAGGCCTTAAAGGTTTGCTGACTCCAGAGTATCCTGAACCAACCAGGCTCTAAAGCCTCCTTCTTCAGCTTGACAGCCTCCTGGACCACTGGAGTCCAACGCCGTGTCCTTGGGTTGCCGCCATGACAGGAACCGATGAGCTTCCAGCCACATCCGAGCAGAGCCACTTCCACAATGGAGGTCTTGAATAGGGTCCACCGGGACTCGGTGTCCCCAATCTACCCCTCCAGACCACCAGCCGTTCCTCCAGACCACCAGTCGTTCCTCCAGACCACCAGTCGTTCCAGCAGGACCCTAGAGTCCATTGGTGGTTCCCTTTTCTTAACCTCACCACTGGTCCAAGATGGCCGAAGACTCTGAGCTGCACAAACAACCGCAGGGAGGAGACCCTCTTGTCCACTGGGACAAACTCCAACTGTGTGGCCACCAACCGGGGTCTTGCTACACCTTCATCAAGAACAGGAGTCTTCAATTCCAAGGCTGGAGGGCCGGTGTCCTGCATGCTTTAAGTCTCTCCCAGCAGCAACACACCTGAAGGCAATGAGGGGCTCTTTGTTGGGCTTTTTTTACAAGTTTGATGACATCATCATTAGATTGAGGCGTACTGAAGCTGGGAGGAGCTAAAACATGTAGGACACCGGCCCTCAAGTCCAGAAGACTCCTGTTCTAAAAGTTACATGTCGATCTAGAACAGTTACCACATGTCGATCTAGAACAGTTACCACATATCAATCTAGAACAGTTACTACACATTGATCTGGAACAGTTACTACATGTCGATCTAGAACAGTTACCACATGCCGATCTAGAACAGTTACCACATGTCGATCTAGAACAGTTACTACATGTCGATCTGGAACAATTACCACATGCCGATCTAGAACAGTTACTACATGTCGATCTAGAACAGTTACCACATGTCGATCTAGAACAGTTACCACATATCAATCTAGAACAGTTACTACGCATTGATCTGGAACAGTTACTACACATTGATCTGGAACAGTTACCACATGTCGATCTAGAACAGTTACCACATGCCGATCTAGAACAGTTACCACATGTCGATCTAGAACAGTTACTACATGTCGATCTGGAACAGTTACCACATGCCGATCTAGAACAGTTACTACATGTCGATCTAGAACAGTTACCACATGTCGATCTAGAACAGTTACTACATGTCGATCTGGAACAGTTACCACATGCCGATCTAGAACAGTTACTACATGTCGATCTAGAACAGTTACCACATGCCGATCTAGAACAGTTACCACATGTCGATCTAGAACAGTTAACACATGTCGATCTAGAACAGTTACCACATATCAATCTAGAACAGTTACTACACATTGATCTGGAAAAGTTACTACATGTCAATCTAGAACAGTTACCACATGTTGATCTAGAACAGTTACTACATGTCGATCTAGAACAGTTACCACACATCAATCTAGAACAGTTACCACATATCAATCTAGAACAGTTACCACACATCAATCTAGAACAGTCACTACACATTGATCTGGAACAGTTACTACATTCCGATCTAGAACAGCTACCACATATCGATCTAGAACAGTTACTACATGTTGATCTAGAACAGTTACCACATGCCAATCTAGAACAATTACTACATGTTGATCTAGAAAGTTACAACATGCCAATCTAGAACAATTACTACATGTTGATCTAGAACAGTTACTACATGTTGATCCAGAACAGTTGCCACATGTCAATCTAGAAAAGTTACCACATGTCGATCTAGAATGGTTACATGTCAATCTAGAACAGTTACTACACGTTGATCTAGAACAGTTACTACACGTTGATCTAGAACAGTTACTACATGTTGATCTACAACAATTACTACATGTTGATCTAGAACAGTTACTACATGTTGATCTAGAACAGTTACAACATGCCAATCTAGAACAATTACTACATGTTGATCTAGAACAGTTACTACATGTTGATCCAGAACAGTTGCCACATGTCAATCTAGAAAAGTTACCACATGTCGATCTAGAATGGTTACATGTCAATCTAGAACAGTTACTACACGTTGATCTAGAACAGTTACTACACGTTGATCTAGAACAGTTACTACATGTTGATCTACAACAATTACTACATGTTGATCTAGAACAGTTACTACATGTTGATCTAGAACAGTTACTACATGTCGATCTAGAACAGTTACCACATGCCAATCTAGAACAGTTACCACATGTCGATCTAGAACAGTTACTACATGTCGATCTAGAACAGTTACTACATGTTGATCTAGAACATTAGGAGAACAGTCTCTTCGTCCAGCAGCTACTGAGGTTTCCTCCATAACGGAGGAAGTTTCAAGGAGCTTCAGTGTTTCTATCGTATACAAAATGATGGTGTTTTCATTTGATTGTTGACCTGTAAACGAAGCCTAAAGTCTCTCACACACACACACACACACACACACACACACACACACACACACACACACACACACACACACACACACACACACACACACACACACACACACACACACACACACACACACACACACACACACACACACACACACACACACACACACACACACACACACACACACACACACACACACATGCTTACAGGGTCATGTGATCGTGTGTTACTGAAAACAAACCAGCTCATCACAGTCCAGGAATTCATTTAAAGAAACTCGGGGTTTCTCTTCTGGACCCTCTGCATCTAAAGAGAGCTGCATCATGACAGCTGCATCATGACAGCTGCATCATGACAGCTGCATCATGACAGCTGCATCATGACAGCTGCATCATGACAGCTGCATCATGACAGCTGTATCATGACAGCTGTATCATGACAGCTGCATCATGACAGCTGCATCATGAGAGCTGCATCATGAGAGCTGCATCATGACAGCTGTATCATGACAGCTGTATCATGACAGCTGCATCATGACAGCTGCATCATGACAGCTGTATCATGACAGCTGTATCATGACAGCTGCATCATGAGAGCTGCATCATGACAGCTGTATCATGACAGCTGTATCATGACAGCTGCATCATGACAGCTGTATCATGACAGCTGCATCATGAGAGCTGCATCATGAGAGCTGCATCATGACAGCTGCATCCACAGACTTGCTCTTCAACACCCCACCTTACCAAAGACTATTTTATATTTGAATGTGACCTGCTGCTGCTATTAGTGATGCAACAAACAGAATTTCGTTGTATTTGCACAATGACAATAAAGCTTCTTAAATCTTAAAGAGGTGGGACTCCCTCGGACATGTTGTACCCCCCTCACCCCCCCCGCCCCCCAGGACATTTTGGACCCCCCCCTGACATGTTGTCATTTCTGATTGGCTGGCAGGACAACATGGCGGCTCGCTATAGTTCTGATGAGTGTGTCTGGTCGCTGAGTTGCCGGCTGATGTTTATATGTTAAAACCTCATTCACGACACAGCGTGATAACCTGTGTTCTTCTCTGGGTGAACCTGGAGGCTGGAACCTCAAACCTGAACAGGTTGTCAAAGTGCTCTGTCTCCATGGAAACAGGGAAAACCAGGTCACCAAAAATCCCCCGCAGGACTGTCAAAGCCCTTGAAGGACATCGAGGGACTTTGTCTCGAGGACATCAGCATACAACAAAGAGTCGCTGTCACTTCCTGTTTACTTCCTATTTACTTCCTGTTTACACCTCAGTGGCTGACACTAACAGACACTAACAGACACTAACAGACACTAACACAGAGTAACACACATGAGAAAAACCATGTCAACATGTTGTTTAGTCTTTATTGATGAAGTCACAGGAAATAATAACAAATGTTTGACTGAAATCAGCAAAACATAAACATCTCCAGAGTTTAGTGACATCCAGAGAAACATTCAGCAATAAGTTTCAGGTGGGGAATGGGCGGAGCCTCGACGCTGTGCAGCGCTGGATGACGTCAGCTGGGCGGAGCCTCGCTGTCGTGCGGCGCCGGGTTCACCAGGAGGTCGAGCTGCTCGCCGTCCGTCTGCAGACCCGTCCGTCTCAGTGAGCTCAGGAATGTCTGCAGCAGGCGTCACGCCACCGCTACACCTGCCTGACACTTCTAGAGCCTTCTGGAGGACACACACTCTGACATGGCCGTGACACAACTCAACACAACTCAACACAACTCAACACAACTCAGCACAACACAACACAACTCAACACAACACAACTCAGCACAACTCAGCACAACTCAACACAACTCAGCACAACACAACTCAACACAACACAGATGACAGAACAGAAGCAGCTCAACAATCTGAGGTGAACAAAGCAGAACTTCGCCCTGTGTTTCTTTCACCGTCTCCACCTTCAGCTGGTTTTATGAGCTGGTGACGGTGTGTCTGTGACTCAGGAGAGGGGATTCTGTCCCACAGCCAATCAGGAGAGGGGATTCTGTCCCACAGCCAATCAGAGAGGATCTTCTCTCTGTATCAAGGTAAAGAAGATTCACCTGCTTAAATCAACACATAGATTGACTCGACAGCAGCGGAGACCAGATTTCAGCAACATTCAAAACTTGTGTTTTTTTCAGCCACTTTAATAAATGAACTCTGATACCAAGCTGAGAAATGTAGCGTCCATCACTTCTTTCCTCCGTGTCGGCCTCAAAACTGAGAGAAGCTCTTCTCTCCTGATTGGCTGCAGGACTCTCAGCTCACGGTACACAACTTAGAATATAATCCACAAGTACTCAGCTCACGGTACACAACTTAGAATATAATCCACAAGTACTCAGCTCACGGTACACAACTTAGAATATAATCCACAAGTACTCAGCTCACGGTACACAATTTAGAATATAATCCACAAGTACTCAGCTCACGGTACACAACTTAGAATATAATCCACAAGTACTCAGCTCACGGTACACAACTTAGAATATAATCCACAAGTACTCAGCTCACGGTACACAACTACATTCTTCTTTCACCAGACGCCAACCTTTTCAGCAGTACTGCCTCCATAGGAGCAGTTTATGTATCATCACTGGCTGTTTGTTGTGCTCATACTTGTGGCCTTTCAGTTAACAGGGTAGTTTGACTTTCACCTCCACCTGTCGACTCCAATCCTCACCTGCCAGGTGAAGCTGAGGCCACAGGACGACTCTGACATGTCCAGCCTCTGTCACTATGTCTCACTCTGTCTCACTCAGTTTGTCACTCTGTCTCATTCAAGGAAGGTGACTGCTGAGCCCAGGGGGGTGGAGCTCCATCCATCCATCCATCCATCCATCCATGACCACCATCTTCCTTACAGACACGCTGATCCTCCACAGAGGCTCAACTTTCCCTTCTGACAAATCCACTCAACTTACATTTACTTATTGCAGTTTTATTGATGCAGCAGCTTTTCTCTGTAAAGAAATCAAGACGCTTCACATCCTGAGATCACATGAGGGAAACAATCCAGGTAATAAAGATAAGCAGCTGAGGAAGAAGCTGGGTTATTAGGAAGAAGCTGGGTTATTAGGAAGAAGCTCAGTTATTAGGAAGAAGCTGGGTTATTAAGAAGAAGCTCAGTTATTAGGAAGAAGCTCAGTTATTAGGAAGAAGCTGGGTTATTAGGAAGAAGTTGGGTTATTAGGAAGAAGCTGGGTTATTAGGAAGAAGCTCAGTTATTAGGAAGAAGCTGGGTTATTAGGAAGAAGCTCAGTTATTAGGAAGAAGCTCGGTTATTAGGAAGAAGCTCGGTTATTAGGAAGAAGCTCAGTTATTAGGAAGAAGCTCAGTTATTAGAAAGAAGCTGCGTTATTAGGAAGAAGTTGGGTTATTAGGAAGAAGCTGGGTTATTAGGAAGAAGCTGGGTTATTAGGAAGAAGCTCAGTTATTAGGAAGAAGCTGGGTTATTAGGAAGAAGCTCAGTTATTAGGAAGAAGCCCAGTTACTAGGAAGAAGCTCAGTTATTAGGAAGAAGCTGGGTTATTAGGAAGAAGCTCAGTTATTAGGAAGAAGCTCAGTTATTAGGAAGAAGCTGGGTTATTAGGAAGAAGCTCAGTTATTAGGAAGAAGCTCGGTTATTAGGAAGAAGCTGGGTTATTAGGAAGAAGCTCAGTTATTAGGAAGAAGCTGGGTTATTAGGAAGAAGCTCAGTTATTAGGAAGAAGCCCAGTTATTAGGAAGAAGCTCAGTTATTAGGAAGAAGCTGGGTTATTAGGAAGAAGCTGGGTTATTAGGAAGAAGCTCAGTTATTAGGAAGAAGCTCAGTTATTAGGAAGAAGCTGTGTTACTAGGAAGAAGCTCAGTTATTAGGAAGAAGCTCAGTTATTAGGAAGAAGCTCAGTAATTAGGAAGAAGCTCGGATATTAAGAAGAAGCTCAGTTATTAGGAAGAAGCTCAGTTATTAGGAAGAAGCTGGGTTATTAGGAAGAAGCTCAGTTATTAGGAAGAAGCTGGGTTTTTAGGAAGAAGCTGGGTTATTAGGAAGAAGCTCAGTTATTAGGAAGAAGCTCAGTTATTAGGAAGAAGCTGGGTTATTAGGAAGAAGCTGGGTTATTAGGAAGAAGCTGGGTTATTAGGAAGAAGTTGGGTTATTAGGAAGAAGCTCAGTTATTAGGAAGAAGCTGGGTTATTAGGAAGAAGCTCGGTTATTAGGAAGAAGCTGGGTTATTAGGAAGAAGTTGGGTTATTAGGAAGAAGCTGGGTTATTAGGAAGAAGCTGGGTTATTAGGAAGAAGCTCAGTTATTAGGAAGAAGCTCAGTTATTAGAAAGAAGCTGGGTTATTAGGAAGAAGTTGGGTTATTAGGAAGAAGCTGGGTTATTAGAAAGAAGCTGGGTTATTAGGAAGAAGCTCAGTTATTAGAAAGAAGCTGGGTTATTAGGAAGAAGCTCGGTTATTAGGAAGAAGCTCGGATATTAGGAAGAAGCTCAGTTATTAGGAAGAAGCTGGGTTATTAGGAAGAAGCTGGGTTATTAGGAAGAAGCTCGGATATTAGGAAGAAGCTCAGTTATTAGGAAGAAGCTGGGTTATTAGGAATAAGCTCAGTTATTAGGAAGAAGCTGGGTTATTAGGAAGAAGCTGGGTCATTAGGAATAAGCTCAGTTATTAGGAAGAAGCTGTGTTATTAGGAAGAAGCTGGGTCATTAGGAAGAAGCTGGGTTATTAGGAAGAAGCTCAGTTATTAGGAAGAAGCTCAGTTATTAGGAAGAAGCTGTGTTATTAGGAAGAAGCTGGGTTATTAGGAAGAAGCTCAGTTATTAGGAAAAAGCTGGGTTTTTAGGAAGAAGCTGGGTTATTAGGAAGAAGCTCAGTTATTAGGAAGAAGCTGGGTTATTAGGAAGAAGCTCAGTTATTAGGAAGAAGCTGGGTTATTAGGAAGAAGCTTAGTTATTAGGAAGAAGCTCAGTTATTAGGAAGAAGCTCAGTTATTAGGAAGAAGTTGGGTTATTAGGAAGAAGCTCAGTTATTAGGAAGAAGCTCAGTTATTAGGAAGAAGCTGGGTTATTAGGAAGAAGCTCAGTTATTAGGAAGAAGCTCGGATATTAGGAAGAAGCTCAGTTATTAGGAAGAAGCTGGGTTTTTAGGAAGAAGCTGTGTTATTAGGAAGAAGCTGGGTTATTAGGAAGAAGCTCAGTTATTAGGAAGAAGCTGGGTCATTAGGAAGAAGCTGGGTTATTAGGAAGAAGCTCAGTTATTAGGAAGAAGCTCGGATATTAGGAAGAAGCTCAGTTATTAGGAAGAAGCTGGGTTATTAGGAAGAAGCTCGGTTATTAGGAAGAAGCTGGGTTATTAGGAAGAAGCTCAGTTATTAGGAAGAAGCTGGGTTATTAGGAAGAAGCTCAGTTATTAGGAAGAAGCTGGGTTATTAGGAAGAAGCTCAGTTATTAGGAAGAAGCTCAGTTATTAGGAAGAAGCTCGGATATTAGGAAGAAGCTGTGTTATTAGGAAGAAGCTGGGTTATTAGGAAGAAGCTCAGTTATTAGGAAGAAGCTGGGTCATTAGGAAGAAGCTGGGTTATTAGGAAGAAGCTCAGTTATTAGGAAGAAGCTCGGATATTAGGAAGAAGCTCAGTTATTAGGAAGAAGCTGGGTTATTAGGAAGAAGCTCGGTTATTAGGAAGAAGCTGGGTTATTAGGAAGAAGCTCAGTTATTAGGAAGAAGCTGGGTTATTAGGAAGAAGCTCAGTTATTAGGAAGAAGCTGGGTTATTAGGAAGAAGCTCAGTTATTAGGAAGAAGCTCAGTTATTAGGAAGAAGCTCGGATATTAGGAAGAAGCTCAGTTATTAGGAAGAAGCTCAGGTATTAAGAAGAAGCTCAGTTATTAGGAAGAAGCTGGGTTATTAGGAAGAAGCTCAGTTATTAGGAAGAAGCTGGGTTATTAGGAAGAAGCTCAGTTATTAGGAAGAAGCTCAGTTATTAGGAAGAAGCTGGGTTATTAGGAAGAAGCTCAGTTATTATGAAGAAGCTCAGTTATTAGGAAGAAGCTGGGTTATTAGGAAGAAGCTCAGTTATTAGGAAGAAGCTCGGATATTAGGAAGAAGCTCAGTTATTAGGAAGAAGCTGGGTTATTAGGAAGAAGCCCAGTTATTAGGAAGAAGCTCAGTTATTAGGAAGAAGCTGGGTTATTAGGAAGAAGCTCAGTTATTAGGAAGAAGCTCAGTTATTAGGAAGAAGCTGGGTTATTAGGAAGAAGCTCAGTTATTAGGAAGAAGCTGGGTTATTAGGAAGAAGCTCAGTTATTAGGAAGAAGCTCAGTTATTAGGAAGAAGCTGGGTCATTAGGAAGAAGCTGGGTTATTAGGAAGAAGCTCAGTTATTAGGAAGAAGCTCAGTTATTAGGAAGAAGCTCGGTTATTAAGAAGAAGCTCAGTTATTAGGAAGAAGCTCAGTTATTAGGAAGAAGCTCAGGTATTAAGAAGAAGCTCAGTTATTAGGAAGAAGCTGGGTTATTAGGAAGAAGCTCAGTTATTAGGAAGAAGCTCAGTTATTAGGAAGAAGCTGGGTTATTAGGAAGAAGCTCAGTTATTAGGAAGAAGCTCAGTTATTAGGAAGAAGCTGGGTTATTAGGAAGAAGCCCAGTTATTAGGAAGAAGCTCAGTTATTAGGAAGAAGCTGGGTTATTAGGAAGAAGCTCAGTTATTAGGAAGAAGCTCAGTTATTAGGAAGAAGCTGGGTTATTAGGAAGAAGCTCAGTTATTAGGAAGAAGCTGGGTTATTAGGAAGAAGCTGGGTCATTAGGAAGAAGCTGGGTTATTAGGAAGAAGCTCAGTTATTAGGAAGAAGCTCAGTTATTAGGAAGAAGCTGGGTTTTTAGGAAGAAGCTGGGTTATTAGGAAGAAGCTCAGTTATTAGGAAGAAGCTCAGTTATTAGGAAGAAGCTCAGTTATTAGGAGGAAGCTGGGTTATTAGGAAGAAGCTCAGTTATTAGGAAGAAGCTGGGTTTTTAGGAAGAAGCTGGGTTATTAGGAAGAAGCTCAGTTATTAGGAAGAAGCTCAGTTATTAGGAAGAAGCTCGGTTATTAAGAAGAAGCTCAGTTATTAGGAAGAAGCTCAGTTATTAGGAAGAAGCTGGGTTATTAGGAAGAAGCTCAGTTATTAGGAAGAAGCTCGGATATTAGGAAGAAGCTCAGTTATTAGGAAGAAGCTCAGTTATTAGAAAGAAGCTGGGTTATTAGGAAGAAGTTGGGTTATTAGGAAGAAGCTCAGTTATTAGAAAGAAGCTGGGTTATTAGGAAGAAGCTCAGTTATTAGAAAGAAGCTGGGTTATTAGGAAGAAGCTCAGTTATTAGGAAGAAGCTCAGTTATTAGAAAGAAGCTGGGTTATTAGGAAGAAGCTCAGTTATTAGAAAGAAGCTCAGTTATTAGGAAGAAGCTGGGTTATTAGGAAGAAGCTCAGTTATTAGAAAGAAGCTGGGTTATTAGGAAGAAGCTCAGTTATTAGGAAGAAGCTCAGTTATTAGAAAGAAGCTGGGTTATTAGGAAGAAGCTCAGTTATTAGAAAGAAGCTCAGTTATTAGGAAGAAGCTGGGTTATTAGGAAGAAGCTGGGTTATTAGGAAGAAGCTCGGTTATTAGGAAGAAGCTCGGTTATTAGGAAGAAGCTCAGTTATTAGAAAGAAGCTGGGTTATTAGGAAGAAGCTCAGTTATTAGAAAGAAGCTCAGTTATTAGGAAGAAGCTGGGTTATTAGGAAGAAGCTCAGTTATTAGGAAGAAGCTGGGTTATTAGGAAGAAGCTCGGTTATTAGGAAGAAGCTCGGTTATTAGGAAGAAGCTCAGGTATTAAGAAGAAGCTCAGTTATTAGGAAGAAGCTGGGTTATTAGGAAGAAGCTCAGTTATTAGGAAGAAGCTGGGTTATTAGGAAGAAGCTCAGTTATTAGGAAGAAGCTCGGATATTAGGAAGAAGCTCAGTTATTAGGAAGAAGCTGGGTTATTAGGAAGAAGCTCGGATATTAGGAAGAAGCTCAGTTATTAGGAAGAAGCTGGGTTATTAGGAATAAGCTCAGTTATTAGGAAGAAGCTCAGTTATTAGGAAGAAGCTGGGTTATTAGGAAGAAGCTCAGTTATTAGGAAGAAGTTGGGTTATTAGGAAGAAGCTCAGTTATTAGGAAAAAGCTGGGTTATTAGGAAGAAGCTGGGTCATTAGGAATAAGCTCAGTTATTAGGAAGAAGCTGTGTTATTAGGAAGAAGCTGGGTCATTAGGAAGAAGCTGGGTTATTAGGAAGAAGCTCAGTTATTAGGAAGAAGCTCAGTTATTAGGAAGAAGCTGTGTTATTAGGAAGAAGCTGGGTTATTAGGAAGAAGCTCAGTTATTAGGAAGAAGCTGGGTTATTAGGAAGAAGCTCAGTTATTAGGAAGAAGCTCAGTTATTAGGAAGAAGCTGGGTTATTAGGAAGAAGCTCAGTTATTAGGAAGAAGCTCAGTTATTAGGAAGAAGCTCAGTTATTAGGAAGAAGCTGGGTTATTAGGAAGAAGCTGTGTTATTAGGAAGAAGCTGGGTTATTAGGAAGAAGCTCAGTTATTAGGAAGAAGCTGGGTTATTAGGAAGAAGCTGTGTTATTAGGAAGAAGCTGGGTTATTAGGAAGAAGCTCAGTTATTAGGAAGAAGCTGGGTTATTAGGAAGAAGCTGTGTTATTAGGAAGAAGCTGGGTTATTAGGAAGAAGCTGTGTTATTAGGAAGAAGCTGGGTTATTAGGAAGAAGCTCAGTTATTAGGAAGAAGCTCAGTTATTAGGAAGAAGCTGGGTTATTAGGAAGAAGCTCAGTTATTAGGAAGAAGCTCAGTTATTAGGAAGAAGCTGTGTTACTAGGAAGAAGCTCAGTTATTAGGAAGAAGCTCAGTTATTAGGAAGAAGCTGGGTTATTAGGAAGAAGCTCAGTTATTAGGAAGAAGCTGGGTTATTAGGAAGAAGCTCAGTTATTAGGAAGAAGCTGGGTTATTAGGAAGAAGCTCAGTTATTAGAGGGAGAGAGAGAGAGAGATGGGAGAGAGAGAGGGAGAGAGACAGAGTGGGGGGAGAGAGGGAGAGAGACAGAGTGGGGGAGAGAGGGAGAGAGAGAGAGAGATGGGAGAGAGACAGAGTGGGGGAGAGAGACAGAGTGAGGGAGAGAGGGAGAGAGAGAGAGAGAGAGAGAGAGAGAGAGAGAGGGAGAGAGTGGTGGAGGTCAGTCACACAGTGAAACTCGTTTTGCTGCTGCTGCTCTGCTGCTGCTCTGCTGCTCTACTGCTCTGCTGCTCTTCTGCTGCTCTGCTGCTCTACTGCTGCTCTGCTGCTCTACTGCTGCTCTGCTGCTCTACTGCTGCTCTGCTGCTCTGCCACTAAACACAAACAAGTGTTTACTTCACAATCAACATGGAGGTGGAAACATTTTCAGTGTTCTAACAGACGCTGTTAACGGAGCTGGTTAGAGTTCACTGCTTCATCAGCTGGTTAGAGTTCACTGCTTCATCAGCTGGTTACAGTTCACTGCTTCATCAACTGGTTAGAGTTCACTGCTTCATCAGCTGGTTAGAGTTCACTGCTTCATCAGCTGGTTACAGTTCACAGCTTCATCAGCTGGTTAGTGTTCACTGCTTCATCAGCTGGTTAGAGTTCACTGCTTCATCAGCTGGTTAGTGTTCACTGCTTCATCAGCTGGTTACAGTTCACTGCTTCATCAGCTGGTTAGAGTTCACTGCTTCATCAGCTGGTTACAGTTCACAGCTTCATCAGCTGGTTAGTGTTCACTGCTTCATCAGCTGGTTAGAGTTCACTGCTTCATCAGCTGGTTAGTGTTCACTGCTTCATCAGCTGGTTAGAGTTCACTGCTTCATCAGCTGGTTACAGTTCACTGCTTCATCAGCTGGGTAGAGTTCACTGCTTCATCAGCTGGTTAGTGTTCACTGCTTCATCAGCTGGTTAGAGTTCACTGCTTCATCAGCTGGTTACAGTTCACTGCTTCATCAGCTGGTTAGAGTTCACTGCTTCATCAGCTGGGTAGAGTTCACTGCTTCATCAGCTGGTTACAGTTCACTGCTTCATCAGCTGGTTAGAGTTCACTGCTTCATCAGCTGGTTAGTGTTCACTGCTTCATCAGCTGGTTAGAGTTCACAGCTTCATCAGCTGGTTACAGTTCACTGCTTCATCAGCTGGTTAGAGTTCACTGCTTCATCAGCTGGTTAGTGTTCACTGCTTCATCAGCTGGTTAGAGTTCACTGCTTCATCAGCTGGTTACAGTTCACTGCTTCATCAGCTGGTTAGAGTTCACTGCTTCATCAGCTGGTTAGTGTTCACTGCTTCATCAGCTGGTTAGAGTTCACAGCTTCATCAGCTGGTTACAGTTCACTGCTTCATCAGCTGGTTACAGTTCACTGCTTCATCAGCTGGGTAGAGTTCACTGCTTCATCAGCTGGTTAGAGTTCACTGCTTCATCAGCTGGTTAGAGTTCACTGCTTCATCAACTGGTTACAGTTCACTGCTTCATCAGCTGGTTAGAGTTCACTGCTTCATCAGCTGGTTAGTGTTCACTGCTTCATCAGCTGGTTAGAGTTCACTGCTTCATCAGCTGGTTAGTGTTCACTGCTTCATCAGCTGGTTAGAGTTCACAGCTTCATCAGCTGGTTACAGTTCACTGCTTCATCAGCTGGTTACAGTTCACTGCTTCATCAGCTGGGTAGAGTTCACTGCTTCATCAGCTGGTTAGAGTTCACTGCTTCATCAGCTGGGTAGAGTTCACTGCTTCATCAGCTGGTTACAGTTCACTGCTTCATCAGCTGGTTAGTGTTCACTGCTTCATCAGCTGGTTAGAGTTCACTGCTTCATCAGCTGGGTAGAGTTCACTGCTTCATCAGCTGGTTACAGTTCACTGCTTCATCAGCTGGTTACAGTTCACTGCTTCATCAGCTGGTTAGTGTTCACTGCTTCATCAGCTGGTTACAGTTCACTGCTTCATCAACTGGTTACAGTTCACTGCTTCATCAGCTGGTTACAGTTCACTGCTTCATCAGCTGGTTAGAGTTCACTGCTTCATCAGCTGGTTACAGTTCACTGCTTCATCAGCTGGTTAGAGTTCACTGCTTCATCAGCTGGTTAGAGTTCACTGCTTCATCAGCTGGTTACAGTTCACAGCTTCATCAGCTGGTTACAGTTCACTGCTTCATCAGCTGGTTACAGTTCACTGCTTCATCAGCTGGAGCCTCGTGTGTCATTATCTTCCATCCAAACTGATTGTCCAGGTTAGTTTTACTGAGGTTCAGAGACCAAGTCTGCAGAAACAGACACTGTGCTGTGGTTCTTCTTCAGGGTGGAGGAACAGGGACAGATCAGGGTGGAGGAGCAGAGACAGCTCAGGGTGGAGGAACAGGGACAGATCAGGGTGGAGGAGCAGAGACAGCTCAGGGTGGAGGAACAGGGACAGATCAGGGTGGAGGAGCAGAGACAGATCAGGGTGGAGGAGCAGAGACAGCTCAGGGTGGAGGAACAGGGACAGATCAGGGTGGAGGAGCAGAGACAGATCAGGGTGGAGGAGCAGAGACAGCTCAGGGTGGAGGAACAGGTCAGTGTGACCTGTCAGAACAGTGTGAAGCTATTAGCACGTAGCCGCCGGCCGCTCTCCCAGAATGCCTGGCGGCTGCTCGCTGAGCGTCAGGCTGCTGCGACTCGACTCGACTGGAGGAAACAGGCGCTTCTAGAATCCTCGTCATCCTGCTAAACTCAGGAACCTGTTGACCAGAGAACTTTAAACACGATCCAACTGAAAGAAGAAGAATTAGTGTGACGCCTCCTGATCCAAAATACCGTGAAGGAGTTCGACTCTTTACAGGATTGAACTCAAACCGATTAGAAACTCAGGTCATGTTCACAACCAGTGACGACTCGGCTTCGACTTTCTGTTCTCACTTCGAAGGATTTGACGTAAAAACAATGAATAGCTGCTGAAACGGAAAGGCCTGAAACCACTGCAGTTAGCAGGTCAGGCCACTAGAGGGAGCTGTGACTTTCTAATGTTACAGAAGGATGTCGGCTCCTGTTCTTCTCCTTCATGATGAAGGTCCACTCAGGATCTGTAGGTCAAACATGTTCTCCACCTGTACAGGTGAGGGTGTGCTAAATGGTAGGAATGCCCTCCACCTAAATGATGGTGTAGTGAACTGTTACCGTAGTGCTCATATGCAGAACCTTTCAGCAGGTTTTTCCTTGTCCACATGACTCTTACACACTTTTTCACTGACTGGTCACACTGTTTTGTTGTGATGGAGGAGGTGATGGAGGTTGTGGTTGAGGTTTCCTGCATCCCGGATCGCTCCGGATTGGCCTGCATGTTGGCATCATGTGGACGGAGGCAGAGGGGCTGAGGTGTTCTGGACAGGTGGAGGCAGTTTGGTCTAATTGTGCAGAAGGAGGTCTAAACAGCTGGGCGGAGTAAATAAGGAAGAATGTGACCAACAAGAGGCTCCTGTGTCTCCGTCATCTACTCCACCCTGCTGGCTCAGTTGGGGCTCAGCAAGTCTCCGTCACTTTCTCCACCCTGCTGGTCGGAGCTCAGTGAGTCTCTGTCACTTCCTCCACCCTGTTGGTCGGAGCTCAGTGAGTCTCCGTCACTTCCTCCACCCTGCTGGTCGGAGCTCAGTGAGTCTCCGTCACTTCCTCCACCCTGCTGGTCGGAGCTCAGTGAGTCTCCGTCACTTCCTCCACCCTGCTGGTTGGACCTCAGCAAGTCTCTGTCACTTCCTCCACCCTGCTGGCTCAGTTGGGGCTCAGCAAGTCTCCGTCACTTCCTCCACCCTGCTGGTCGGAGCTCAGTGAGTCTCTGTCACTTCCTCCACCCTGCTGGTTGGAGCTCAGTGAGTCTCCGTCACTTCCTCCACCCTGCTGGTTGGACCTCAGCAAGTCTCTGTCACTTCCTCCACCCTGCTGGTCGGAGCTCAGTGAGTCTCTGTCACTTCCTCCACCCTGCTGGTTGGACCTCAGCAAGTCTCTGTCACTTCCTCCACCCTGCTGGCTCAGTTGGGGCTCAGCAAGTCTCCGTCACTTCCTCCACCCTGCTGGTCGGAGCTCAGTGAGTCTCTGTCACTTCCTCCACCCTGCTGGTTGGAGCTCAGTGAGTCTCCGTCACTTCCTCCACCCTGCTGGTCTGAGCTCAGTGAGTCTCCGTCACTTCCTCCACCCTGCTGGTTGGAGCTCAGTGAGTCTCCGTCACTTCCTCCACCCTGTTGGTCGGAGCTCAGTGAGTCTCCGTCACTTCCTCCACCCTGTTGGTCGGAGCTCAGTGAGTCTCCGTCACTTCCTCCACCCTGCTGGTTGGACCTCAGCAAGTCTCCGTCACTTCCTCCACCCTGCTGGTCGGAGCTCAGTGAGTCTCTGTCACTTCCTCCACCCTGCTGGTTGGAGCTCAGTGAGTCTCCGTCACTTCCTCCACCCTGCTGGTCTGAGCTCAGTGAGTCTCTGTCACTTCCTCCACCCTGCTGGTCGGAGCTCAGTGAGTCTCTGTCACTTCCTCCACCCTGCTGGTTGGAGCTCAGTGAGTCTCCGTCACTTCCTCCACCCTGTTGGTCGGAGCTCAGTGAGTCTCCGTCACTTCCTCCACCCTGCTGGTTGGACCTCAGCAAGTCTCTGTCACTTCCTCCACCCTGCTGGCTCAGTTGGGGCTGAGCAAGTCTCCGTCACTTCCTCCACCCTGCTGGTCGGAGCTCAGTGAGTCTCTGTCACTTCCTCCACCCTGCTGGTTGGAGCTCAGTGAGTCTCTGTCACTTCCTCCACCCTGTTGGTCGGAGCTCAGTGAGTCTCCGTCACTTCCTCCACCCTGCTGGTTGGACCTCAGCAAGTCTCTGTCACTTCCTCCACCCTGCTGGTCGGAGCTCAGTGAGTCTCCGTCACTTCCTCCACCCTGCTGGTTGGACCTCAGCAAGTCTCTGTCACTTCCTCCACCCTGCTGGCTCAGTTGGGGCTCAGCAAGTCTCCGTCACTTCCTCCACCCTGCTGGTCGGAGCTCAGTGAGTCTCCGTCACTTCCTCCACCCTGCTGGTCGGAGCTCAGTGAGTCTCCGTCACTTCCTCCACCCTGCTGGTTGGACCTCAGCAAGTCTCTGTCACTTCCTCCACCCTGCTGGTCGGAGCTCAGTGAGTCTTCGTCACTTCCTCCACCCTGCTGGTTGGAGCTCAGTGAGTCTCCGTCACTTCCTCCACCCTGCTGGTTGGACCTCAGCAAGTCTCTGTCACTTCCTCCACCCTGCTGGTCGGAGCTCAGTGAGTCTCCGTCACTTCCTCCACCCTGCTGGTTGGACCTCAGCAAGTCTCTGTCACTTCCTCCACCCTGCTGGCTCAGTTGGGGCTCAGCAAGTCTCCGTCACTTCCTCCACCCTGCTGGTCGGAGCTCAGTGAGTCTCTGTCACTTCCTCCACCCTGCTGGTTGGAGCTCAGTGAGTCTCCGTCACTTCCTCCACCCTGCTGGTCTGAGCTCAGTGAGTCTCTGTCACTTCCTCCACCCTGCTGGTTGGAGCTCAGTGAGTCTCCGTCACTTCCTCCACCCTGTTGGTCGGAGCTCAGTGAGTCTCCGTCACTTCCTCCACCCTGTTGGTCGGAGCTCAGTGAGTCTCCGTCACTTCCTCCACCCTGCTGGTTGGAGCTCAGTGAGTCTCCGTCACTTCCTCCACCCTGCTGGTTGGACCTGAGCGAGTCTCCGTCACTTCCTCCACCCTGCTGGTTGGAGCTCAGTGAGTCTCCGTCACTTCCTCCACCCTGCTGGTCGGAGCTCAGTGAGTCTCTGTCACTTCCTCCACCCTGCTGGTTGGAGCTCAGTGAGTCTCCGTCACTTCCTCCACCCTGTTGGTCGGAGCTCAGTGAGTCTCCGTCACTTCCTCCACCCTGCTGGTTGGACCTCAGCAAGTCTCTGTCACTTCCTCCACCCTGCTGGCTCAGTTGGGGCTCAGCAAGTCTCCGTCACTTCCTCCACCCTGCTGGTCGGAGCTCAGTGAGTCTCTGTCACTTCCTCCACCCTGCTGGTTGGAGCTCAGTGAGTCTCCGTCACTTCCTCCACCCTGCTGGTCGGAGCTCAGTGAGTCTCCGTCACTTCCTCCACCCTGCTGGTTGGACCTCAGCAAGTCTCTGTCACTTCCTCCACCCTGCTGGTCGGAGCTCAGTGAGTCTCCGTCACTTCCTCCACCCTGCTGGTTGGACCTCAGCAAGTCTCTGTCACTTCCTCCACCCTGCTGGCTCAGTTGGGGCTCAGCAAGTCTCCGTCACTTCCTCCACCCTGCTGGTCGGAGCTCAGTGAGTCTCCGTCACTTCCTCCACCCTGCTGGTTGGAGCTCAGTGAGTCTCTGTCACTTCCTCCACCCTGTTGGTCGGAGCTCAGTGAGTCTCCGTCACTTCCTCCACCCTGCTGGTCGGAGCTCAGTGAGTCTCCGTCACTTCCTCCACCCTGCTGGTTGGAGCTCAGTGAGTCTCCGTCACTTCCTCCACCCTGCCTCAGCGAGTCCAGGACAGAACCTACTAAACCTTCACAACCTCCAGGAAGAACTTCTGACCAATGAAAAGACAGAAGCTTCATTCATTCATCTCTTTTGTTGTGAAGCTGAACAGTGAAACTAAAAAACCTCTCAGGTATTTTAGTTCATATTTCAAATTCTAAAGTTGTTATGTGACACAGAGTTAACAAATGTTAGTCAAAGTTCATCTTTACCAACCTAAAAGTCCTCCATTGAAGGACAGTCCACCAGTGTCCTGCAGTGGTGTTGATCGGCTGCAGTTAATGTTTGAAGTTATTTATTATTTATCCCAGTGAGTCGCTGACAAACACTCAAGATAGAACTCTTTTGTATCATTGCTGCGGTGGATGGTCACTGTGGTGGATGGTCACTGTGGTGGATGGTCACTGTGGTGGATGGTCGCTGTGGTGGATGGTCACTGTGGTGGATGGTCGCTGTGGTGGATGGTCACTGTGGTGGATGGTCACTGTGGTGGATGGTCGCTGTGGTGGATGGTCACTGTGGTGGATGGTCGCTGTGGTGGATGGTCGCTGTGGTGGATGGTCACTGTGGTGGATGGTCGCTGTGGTGGATGGTCACTGTGGTGGATGGTCGCTGTGGTGGATGGTCGCTGTGGTGGATGGTCACTGTGGTGGATGGTCGCTGTGGTGGATGGTCACTGTGGTGGATGGTCACTGTGGTGGATGGTCGCTGTGGTGGATGGTCACTGTGGTGGATGGTCGCTGTGGTGGATCGTCGCTGTGGTGGATGGTCGCTGTGGTGGATCGTCACTGCGGTGGATCGTTGCTGCGGTGGATAGTTGCTGCAGTGGATCGTCGCTGCAGTGGATCGTCGCTGCGGTGGATCGTCGCTGCA
The DNA here is from genome assembly GCF_963383615.2 of Lipophrys pholis. NCBI lineage: Eukaryota > Metazoa > Chordata > Actinopteri > Blenniiformes > Blenniidae > Lipophrys > Lipophrys pholis. Next base: position 970,449 of record NC_137641.1, on the reverse strand, counting down.
GTGGATAGTTGCTGTGGTGGATCGTCGCTCCAGTGGATCGTCACTGCGGTGGATCGTCGCTGCGGTGGATCGTCGCTGCGGTGGTTCGTCACTGTGGTGGATCGTCCCTGCGGTGGATCGTCGCTGCGGTGGTTCGTCACTGTGGTGGATCGTCCCTGCGGTGGATCGTCGCTGCGGTGGATCGTTGCTGCGGTGGATCGTTGCTGCGGTGGATAGTTGCTGCAGTGGATCGTCGCTGCGGTGGATAGTTGCTGCAGTGGATCGTTGCTGCGGTGGATAGTTGCTGCGGTGGATAGTTGCTGCAGTGAATCGTCGCTGCGGTGGATAGTTGCTGTGGTGGATCGTCGCTGCAGTGGATCGTCGCTGCGGTGGATCGTCGCTGCGGTGGATCGTCGCTGCGGTGGATCGTCCAGGAGCAGTAGGTTTAATACTGTTTAGATGTGCAGGCACCAGGTTCATGTGGTTCATGCGCTCTACTGCCACCTTCTGGCAAAATATAAAATAGCGTTTTTATGCACATGTGTTTCTTGTGGTGGTGACTTTATGACAAGTGAACACAGACTGAGGAGGCGTCTGCACTGGTTAACATGCCCTCAGGCAGTGGCCCTAAACTGGGATGTGCACCATATGCAGCACGTAGGGGCACTGTGCTGGAAGGGGGGGGTCACCTTGAAGGGGGCGTCATGGTGGAGGGGTTTCTGTGTGGCGGGGTAACCACTCTGAAGGGGGTGTCATGCTGGAGGGGTTCCTGTGTGGGGGGGTAACCACTCTGAAGGGGGCGTCATTCTGGAGGGGTTTCTGTTTGGGGGGTAACCACTCTGAAGGGGGTGTCATGCTGGAGGGGTTCCTGTGTGGAGGGAGGCACGTGTTGGAGGTGGTGGGTGACTCTGTAAACACTCTGTGTAATGACTCTGTAGAGACTCTAGTGACTCTGTAGTGACTCTGTAGTGACTCTTTAGTGACTCTGTTGTGACTCTTTAGTGACTCTGTAGTGACTCTGTAGTGACTCTTTAGTGACTCTTTAGTGACTCTGTCTCTGTAGAGACTTTAGTGACTCTAGTGAATCTGTAGTGACTCTGTAGCGACTTCTAGTAGAGACTGACTCTCTACAGCAGGGGTGTGAAGCTCTGCATGCCCCCCCCCCCACTAGAGTCTCTACAAATTCACTAGAGTCTCTACAGAGTCACTAGAGTCCCTACCGAGGAAAGGTGTTAGGAGGCTTCCTAAAGGAGATAAGGAAAGGTGTTAGGAGGCTTCCTATAGGAGTTAAGGAAAGGTGTTAGGAGGCTTCCTAAAGGAGTTAAGGAAAGGTGTTAGGAGGCTTCCTATAGGAGTTAGTGAAAGGTGTTAGGAGTCTTCCTAAAGGAGTTAGTGAAAGGTGTTAGGAGGCTTCCTAAAGGAGTTAAGGAAAGGTGTTAGGAGGCTTCCTAAAGGAGTTAAGGAAAGGTGTTAGGAGGCTTCCTAAAGGAGTTAGTGAAAGGTGTTAGGAGGCTTCCTAAAGGAGTTAGTGAAAGGTGTTAGGAGGCTTCCTAAAGGAGTTAGTGAAAGGAATTAGGAGGCTTCCTAAAGGAGTTAAGGAAATGTGTTAGGAGGCTTCTTAAAGGAGATAAGGAAAGGTGTTAGGAGGCTTCCTAAAGGTGTTAGGAGGCTTCCTAAAGGAGTTAAGGAAATGTGTTAGGAGGCTTCCTATAGGAGTTAAGGAAAGGTGTTAGGAGGCTTCCTAAAGGAGTTAAGGAAAGGTGTTAAGAGGCTTCTTAAAGGAGATAAGGAAAGGTGTTAGGAGGCTTCCTAAAGGTGTTAGGAGGCTTCCTAAAGGAGTTAAGGAAATGTGTTAGGAGGCTTCCTATAGGAGTTAAGGAAAGGTGTTAGGAGGCTTCCTAAAGGAGTTAAGGAAAGGTGTTAAGAGGCTTCTTAAAGGAGATAAGGAAAGGTGTTAGGAGGCTTCCTAAAGGAGTTAAGGAAAGGTGTTAGGAGGCTTCCTAAAGGAGTTAGTGAAAGGTGTTAGGAGGCTTCCTAAAGGAGTTAAGGAAAGGTGTTAAGAGGCTTCTTAAAGGAGATAAGGAAAGGTGTTAGGAGGCTTCCTAAAGGTGTTAGGAGGCTTCCTAAAGGAGTTACGGAAATGTGTTAGGAGGCTTCCTAAAGGAGTTAAGGAAAGGTGTTAGGAGGCTTCCTAAAGGTGTTAAGGAAAGGTGTTAGGAGGCTTCCTATAGGAGTTAAGGAAAGGTGTTAGGAGGCTTCCTAAAGGATTTAGGAGGCTTCCTAAAGGAGTTAAGGAAATGTGTTAGGAGGCTTCCTAAAGGAGTTAAGGAAAGGTGTTAAGAGGCTTCTTAAAGGAGATAAGGAAAGGTGTTAGGAGCGAATAAGATATATCACAATATAAATGGTTATGCTTGAAATCATATGGCAGTATAGATTTGAGGCCATATTGTCCAGCGCTAATAGACGTTCTATTAGGAACTTTACGGTTTCTCAAATCATCAATCAAACAACTATGACCAGCAGATCTTACCTGACAAAGCGTCTTACCAGTTCTGAAACTTTTCGCCCAGAAGACTCTGTATTGGTACTGGAAGTGATGATTCCTTTATTAAACATAAAGAGAAATGAACAAACCTTGAATTCCTTCAGAGACTGTGTGGGTCTTCGGTGAGGGACGCAGTCCGTCCCTCCAGGACGCACTCTGGTCCGGCAGTCATCCCGTCCTCCTGCAGAATAGAGAATAAAAACAAACACACTTACAATTAAAACAATTTAAGTTAAACAATGGAATGGGAATCAAACAGTGAATGAATTATGAGATTCATTAAACTGAACAGTACAGAAGCTTTGCTCTTGTAAAGAATAGCTTTGGGGATTTCTGAACCTGGACTACACACAGAGACAGACAGAGACACATGGACTGTCTTATGTTTCCATGGTTATTATACCCGGGTCGTGGTTACCATGATGTTCTGAAAAGTTTTTTCAAATTAAAATATAATTTTGATTCAGCTGTGGAATTTATTTAATTTTTCCCTCTTAAAGACATTTCTTTTTAGATTATAGGTGTTATGTTTCCAGTTCTAAGTTTAATGGTTTCAGAATAGGATTTTATTTTTGCTCTTTATTTATTTGATGACTTCAGACGACAAACCGAGGACCCTCATTGTGACATCTGGTGTCCCCGTCAAGGGTCCCTGACCCCAGCTTGGGAAACAGTATTCCTGCTGCTGCAGCTCCATCTAGCTCTAGTATGACTACTTCAAACGTGAAGTAACTGTGGCAAAGTATTCATTAATAACGTGAATGAAGCGCAAATTAACTGCAGCATTTTATTTTGCGGGTAATTTTCAGTGAGAAAACACTGAGCTCATCAGTGGCGCAGCGCCGGTGTTCCGCATACATGCGCGCCGATTTAATAATTAATAAAACAATAAAAAAAATGTTCACACCTTCAAAGAAATTGTACACAGTGCGTCCAGGATTCCGGCTGGCGGCGCCACTGGCGCTCCAACCCCCTCGCGCACAATTAGATCAATAACAGGAGGAACGTGTCGGCGGGACAGGTAATCTCCTCGCGTCCCTGCTGAGCCCGTGACCTGTTCTCGCGATAGCTGCCATCATTTCCCGGAAGTACGTGACAACTGGATTGTGTCTCGTTTATTTGACTTTCTGGAATCATTTAACAGCTAAGCAGTTCACTCTCAAGTAAAGCCCACAACATTTATTCACGTTCATTTGGCAAACGTGATATTTTCTTGTACAAAAGGCATATTTCACTGAAGGAAATGCAACAGCCTGCCACATTCCTTTTTTTGAGTGCACCACAGAGTCTCTAAAGAGTCTCTACAGAGTCGCTAAAGTCACTACAGAGTCACCACAGAGTCTCTACAGAGTCTCTACAGAGTCGCTAAAGTCACTACAGAGTCACCACAGAGTCTCTACAGAGTCGCTAAAGTCACCACAGAGTCTCTACAGAGTCTCTACAGAGTCGCTAAAGTCACTACAGAGTCACCACAGAGTCTCTACAGAGTCGCTAAAGTCACCACAGAGTCACCACAGAGTCTACAGAGTCGCTAAAGTCACCACAGAGTCTCTACAGAGTCTCTACAGAGTTGCTAAAGTCACTACAGAGTCTCTACTGAGTCGCTAAAGTCACCACAGAGTCTCTACAGAGTCGCTAAAGTCACCACAGAGTCTCTACAGAGTCTCTACAGAGTTGCTAAAGTCACTACAGAGTCTCTACTGAGTCGCTAAAGTCACCACAGAGTCTCTACAGAGTCGCTAAAGTCACCACAGAGTCTCTACAGAGTCTCTACAGAGTTGCTAAAGTCACTACAGAGTCTCTACAGAGTCGCTAAAGTCACTACAGAGTCACTACAGAGTCGCTAGAGCCACTAGAGAGTTGTTCGAGACACGACAGAGTCACTGGAGTCACTACAGAGTCAGTCTCTACAGAGTCTCTAGAGCAGAGGTCTCCAACTTCGGTCCTCCAGGGCCCCTGTCCTCCAGGGTTTAGCTCCTCCCAATTCCAACACCCCTGATTCCAATGAGCGGCTCCTTATTGGGCTTTTTCACAACCTTGGTGATGACATCATCATTAGATTCAGGTAAGCTGAAGCAGGGAGAGAACTAAAACATGCAGGTTGGAGACCTCTGCTCTAGAGTCTCTACATAATCTCTAGAATCAGTGCAGAGTCACTAGAGTCTCTACAGAAACAGTGCAGAGTCAGTCTCTACAGAGTCATTACAGAGTCACTAGAGTGTTTACAGTTACTAGAGTTGCTACAGAATCGGTAGAGTCACTACAGAGTCACTAAAGTCACTAGAGTCTTTACAGAGTCACTTGAGTCTCTACAAAGTCACTAAAGAGTCTCTACAGAGTCACTAAAGTCCCTAGTCAGTCACTACAGAGTCGCTACAGTCACTAGAGTCTTTAGTCACTTGAGTCGCTACAAAGTCATTAAAGAGTCTCTACAGAGTCACTACAGAGTCAGAATCTCTACAGAGTCTCTAGAGTCTCTACAGAGTCACAAGAGTCTCTCCATAGTCTCTAGTCACTACAGTCATGACAGAGTCGCTGGAGTCTCTACAAAGCCACTAAAGAGTCTCTACAGAGTCACTAGACTCTACAAAGTCACTAAAGAGTCTCTATTGAGTCTCGAGAGTCACTACAGAGACTCTAGAGTCACTACAGAGTCACCACAGAGTCACTAGAGTCTCTACAGAGTCACTATAGAGTTGTTACAGTCACTTCAGAGTCTCTACAGAGTTGCTAGAGTCACTACAGAAACCATACAGAGTCAGTCTCTACAGTCATAACAGAGCCACTAGAGTGTTTACAGTTACTAGAGTTGTCACAGAATCAGTAGAGTCACTACAGAGTCACTACAGAGTCACTAGTCTTTACAGAGTCACTACAGAGTCGATAGTCTCTACAAAGTCACTAAAGAGTCTCTTTAGAGTCACTACAGAGTCAGAATCTCTACAGAGTCTCGAGAGTCTCTACAGAGTCACAAGAGTCTCTCCAGAGTCTCTAGTCACTACAGTCATTACAGAGTCGCTGGAGTCTCTTCAAAGTCACTAAAGAGTCTCTATTGAGTCTCTACAGTCACTACAGAGTCTCTAGAGTCACTACAGAGTCTCTACAGAAACAGTACAGAGTCAGTCTGTACAGAGTCTCTACAGAGTCACTACAGAGTTGCTCCAGTCTCTACAGAGTCTCTACAGAGTCACTACAGAGTTGCTAGAGTCGCTACAGAGATACTATAGAGTCGCTAGAGTCTCTACAGAGTCACTGGAGTCACTATTAAGTTGCTCGAGTCACCGCGGAGTCACTGGAGTCTCTCCTGGAGCTTCAGCCCTCAGCATTGTGTGCGGCGCTGCAACTGCCCTCAGCTGATTGGCTGAGACCTTTGGAGCTCAGCAGCTGATTGGCTGGGAGGTACACCGGTCTCAAGCTGCTGGAAGCTCCGGAGTTCCAGCGTCCTGCCTGGAGTTTGGTGACAAACTAGTTCCTGGTCTGGTTCGGGTCCTGGTCAGGTGTGGTCCCGGACAGCATGCTCTCCCTGTTGCTCAGCAGCCTGCTGGCCCTGCTGCTGGCCCTGCTGCTCTACCAGAGGAACGTGTACCCGTACCTGTGGCAGGACGTGAGCTTCTACTTGCGGCTGCGCAGCTTCTCCCGCACGGTCAGGTCCCGCATGCGTAGCAGGGTCCTCTCGGTACCGGACCTGCTGGAGCAGCAGGCGAGCCGGATCCCGGACAGAACCCTGGTGGTGTTCGGGGAGCAGTGCTGGAGCTACCGGGACGTGGACCGGAGGAGCAACCGCTTCGCCCGGGTGTTGAGGACGGAGGTCGGCCTGCAGCCCGGAGCCGTGGCCGCGCTGCTGATGAGCAACGAACCCGACTTCCTGTGCGCCTGGTTCGGCCTCAGCAAGCTGCGCTGCCCGGCGGCTTTCCTCAACACCGGCCTGAAGCCCGCCGCGCTGCTGCGGAGCCTGCAGACCTGCGGAGCCCGGACCCTGCTGCTGGGGGCCGGTAGGTACCGGGAGGGGTCGGGGTCGGGGTCCACCCTACTGGGGGGGCGGTAGATACCGGGGACATGACGGAGACGGTCAAGGGTCATAGGTCGAGAGGCGGGACGATGACATTCATAGTTCTCAGCTAATTCCTCCACTTCGAAGCTTTTAAAAATAATAAAACAAAACATTGTCATGGCCTAAGACGCTGCGTAGTGGACAGTCAGACTAGAACCATGTGTAGTGGACAGTCAGACTAGAACCATGTGTAGTGGACAGTCAGACTAGAACCATGTGTAGTGGACAGTCAGACTAGAACCATGTGTAGTGGACAGTCAGACTAGAACCATGTGTAGTGGACAGTCAGACTAGAACCATGTGTAGTGGACAGTCAGACTAGAACCATGCTTACAGGAAACGGCGTGGCTGTGGACGTGGCCAGAGATGAGAATAAACTGAGTCGAACTCTGACCTCTGCTGGACTTTGCTTCATGAACTCAACACTGATCCTGTTGAGGATAATTGATCCTCACACACCTCAGTGTGTGTGTGTGTGTGTGTGTGTGTGTGTGTGTGTGTGTGTGTGTGTGTGTGTGTGTTAGGGCTTTTCCAGCGAAAAGAACCAGGTGCTAGTTCAGGGCCGGTTCTTAAATGAGCACCGCCAAAGAACCGGTTGTTTTTCCATTGTCATGGAGCCAGTGACGCAATGACACGACTCTCGCCGCGTCATTGCGTCACTCCAAAATGTGGTACGTCACTGATTTCACCAACGTAGCGCCGGCAGGATCCAGGAACCAGGAGACGGACTGTACCAGCACTTTGGTCCGGGCCGCTCATTCTTGTCTGTCCTGAACCCCGGATGCAGACCAAAGAGACAGAAAACTTTGAGTCGCCTCGTATCTCTATTGTTTTTTTCATGTCCGTCTTGTTTTTGTCCGTCGCAGAGGCGCCGCAACGGGGTAGGCAACACAGGCAATTGCCTCGGGCCCCGAGCTGAAGGGGGGGGCCGAGGGACGGCTGACATTACTCAATTTCAATGGCAAAATAATGTAACTGCTTTGAGACGCTGCAACGACAGCGCATCGACAATCCCCCTCTCCCAGTAGTCACTGGCTAGGTGCTAGTAGGGGGCCCCAACAGACAGCAGATATCAGCGGCACAACTTGAAAACACCCCCGGACACGTTCCAATGGCACGTCGGAAACCTCCCTAATGGGGCCCCACTACCACCCTGCATCCAAGTGGAGTCCTTGTTGTCCAGCACATCGAAAAAATGAAGCTGAGAAATCCCTCAGGGCATGAAAAGAAAAAATGATTCTCAAAAATGGAAGATGAGTATGTCCTCTACAGTTTCCTGTTCTCAAAGAAAAATATGCAACAGGTGATACAGAGTGGCAAGCTTTGTGCAAGTTGCAAGAACTTTGGAGCGAGCAATGTATAACATTGACGCTGATGATTTAGAGTTGGAGATTGTGAGGTGAGGTGATGAAGACAATCAGCTGTGCTGCCTCACCTCTCTGCCCATAACAGAAGGAGACGCTCGGACGGACAGACGGACAGGAGGGAGACAGGGACACAGCACGAGAGCCTGGAAGAGGCTGTGGGTCTGTTTAATACAAAGTAATGGTTCTGGAAAGTTCTGACTCCTGGACTCTGTGGGGGAACCTGGCGGTGACAAGCACTACTGCCACAGAGATTAATTCTGCTGTCTCCACGTCCCCCGACCACGCCTCCACCTGCACCAATGACATTTCAAACTCCATTGATAGTGAGGACCTTCTGGATCCATACAGCAATCTAAGCATTGCATGGCGTCTCCTCTGGACTCTTCCGGTCTCTCTTGCTTCTGATGAGAGGAGCTTTTCCGTTTTTGAAATTCTTCAAAACGTTTGAGGTCAACCCTGAGCCAGGAGAGGCTCACAGGACCAGCACTGATTTCCATAGAGATGTTCAGAGGTCCTCAGATATGGAAGATATTGTGGCTGCAAGCAGCAGTTCTAAGAAAAAACATTGCAGTACAAGTGGACTCTAGATGTAAGACCAAGGGTGTCACACTTCTTACTTTCCACTTTTTCTGCTTGGTTGCATTTTTCTGGCATTTATATATTGTGTGTAAAGTTTGCATTCAGTTTAGATAGTAACATTAATTATCCATCCATCCATTTTGAGCTCCGTCACCCAGATCACATTGACCCATTAAGAACCTTCCTGCAGGTGGAGAGCCCACAGGAAGGTGGAGAGCCCACAGGAAGGTGGAGAGCCCACAGGAAGGTGGAGAGCCCACAGGAAGGTGGAGAGCCCACAGGAAGGTGGCGCCCGGCGTGGGACATGAACCCTCTACCTTGAGACTGAGAGTCTCATGCTCTACCTACTGAGCTGGCCGGGGGACATGAACCCTCTACCTTGAGACTGAGAGTCTCATGCTCTACCTACTGAGCTGGCTGAGGGACATGAACCCTCTACCTTGAGACTGAGAGTCTCATGCTCTACCTACTGAACTAGCCGGGGTCAATATTAATTATTTCATATGTTAATTATTAAAGTATTTCTTTACTGATCTGTGGTCTTGGACTTAATTCATCATCATTCTGGAGCCAGAAGGCCCCATAGTCCTTCTTGCCTAGGGCCCCCAGGGGGTCTAGAAACGCCCCTGGTCCGGAGCCCCGGAGTGACCATAGAGAATAATAATAATTCCATATCCGACCAGCTGACAGGACGGAGCAGGAGCTCTGCACCTCCAGAACTACGGCTCACCATTGCAGATGAAATGATCTCGTTCCCTCGTATTATTAACTTGAAGGAACAACTTATTATATCGTTCCCATGCGTTATTACTATACCATAACCACTGTAGATTTCAGAAAGCCAGTTCAGTGTTTCTTCCATCTCATAGTTAGAGATAACTCCAGTGATAGCTCCGCCCCCAGCTGATGACGTGTCGGATCCCGCTCTGGCCCAGCAACCATGTGGGCAGTGGCGGCTGGTCAATAGAGGGCACGGGGGCGCCGCCCCACCCTGGTGGAAACAAGTGGAATGTTGTTTTTTAAAAATTTGTAAAATATATGAATAAAGTGTAGTACAATCAAAATTTGTTTATGCCAACAAACTAACAATGAGCCCTGAACTGGATTCGCTTAATTTTCTACAGATAATCTTCAATAAAAGAGAGGATTTCTTTATTTCTCTGTCTAATAGTGTGTGTGTGTGTGTGTGTGTGTGTGTGTGTGTGTGTGTGTGTGTGTGTGTGTGTGTGTGTGTGTGTGTGTGTGTGTGTGTCAGGTGTGTCCAAGGCGGCCCGTGTGGGTCACCTTGGACACACCTGTGTGAGCAGCCTGGGGCGATGAGCAAAGCCGCCCTGTGGAGGCGGGGCTTAGTAGTAATCTCACCAGTTACTGATTAACACCAGAGCTACCGACAGAAAATTAAACCAATCAGCTCGTTTCATGTCTGAGACGTTGGGCGCTTTCTAAATGGCCCCCGGCCAGAGCTGCTCTGTGATTGGCTTAAAGTCCGTTCTGGTTTGGTTTCGCGTGTTTCTATGAGATGTTGAGGTGAAGACAAGAAGCGGTGAGTCTCTGATGATCAACTCTTCTAATTTATCAGTTTGAAAGAAGAAATTTGGCTGAAAAGTTGCAGGTCAGGTTCAATTTCCTCCAATATAGTTTTTCTTTTTTTTTAGGTTTTTTTCAAGAGAGATGAATTGATGAGTTGTTTGAAAAAATACCAGATATACCTTTAGTTTTCCCTAAACTCAGACTAACTGTCATTTCAAGTAAACCAGCCCCAAAACAGCTTCTGCTTCTATTTGTTTACAAGTATGTTAAATAAAGAGTCTTAATAAGTGCTCTCTGTTCAATAGCCGTTTAAATGTTTCGTGGGGGGGGGTTATAATGAAGAGCCCCACCTAAGAAATGTATCACCAGCCGCCACTGGATGTGGGACCAGCTCAGCTCAGTTTAGCCCCTGGTAGTCCCGGGCTTTGGTGGTGGAAAGACGAAGAATTGGTGCTCAGTCTGGCCCTGGACCAGAACCAGAACGTGATTCTTTCTGATGGAAAAGCCCCCTGAGTGTGATGACTCCCTGTCTCCCGCAGACCTGCTTCCTGTGGCGTTGGCAGTCCGTCGTGAGCTGCTGCAGCAGGAAGTGTGTGTGTGGGTCGTAGGTCACACGGCACCATGCCACGACTTCCACACGCTACTGGACAAAGTGGAGACGGCGTCCGGAGAACGACTGACCGACACGCCCACTGTGGAGCTCACCTCCAACTTCCTGTACGTCTTCACTTCAGGAACCACAGGTACCACACACACACACACACACACACACACACACACACACACACACACACACACACACACACCTGTTTCAGTCCTGCTTCATGCAGACAGCAGCTGATCTTGGATGTACAGCCTGTGTGTGTGTGTGTGTGTGTGTGTGTGTGTGTGTGTGTGTGTGTGTGTGTGTGTGTGTGTGTGTGTGTGTGTGTGTGTGTGTGTGTGTGTGTGTGTGTGTGTGTGTGTGTGTGTGTGTGTGTCAGGTGTGTCCAAGGCGGCCCGTGTGGGTCACCTGAAAGCGATCGGCAGTATGGCGTTCCTCCAGATGTGTGGCGCCTCGTGTGACGACGTGGTCTACATCACTCTGCCGCTCTACCACATGTCTGCCTCCCTCCTGGGGGTCGGGGGGTGTCTGCACCTGGGTGAGGGCCCCACACATACACACACGCACACTTGGGTGAGGGCAACCGTGCAACTGTGTGTGTGTGTGTGTGTGTGTGTGTGTGTGTGTGTGTGTGTGTGTGTGTGTGTGTGTGTGTGTGTGTGTGTGTGTGTGTGTGTGTGTGTGTGTGTGTGTGTGTGTGTGTGTGTGTGTGTGTGTGTGTGTGTGTGTGTGTGTGGCAGGAGCGACGTGTGTGTTGAAGAAGAAGTTCTCTGCCCATCACTTCTGGCCGGACTGTGTGAAGCACAAGGTGACGGTGGTGCAGTACGTTGGAGAACTCTGCAGGTACCTGCTGAACCAGCCACCGGTGAGAACAACCAACCGTGTGTGTGTGTGTGTGTGTGTGTGTGTGTGTGTGTGTGTGTGTGTGTGTGTGTGTGTGTGTGTGTGTGTGTGTGTGTGTGTGTGTGTGTGTGTGTGTGTGTGTGTGTGTGTGTGTGTGTGTGTGTGTGTGTGTGTGTGTGTGTGTGTGTGTGTGTGCGTGTTATAACCTGCAAAGTCTGTAACAACCAGTAGTGTGCAGTGGTGTTTCAGTCAGGGCCAGCAGTAACGAACAATCCCCACCCCCACCCCCACCTCCACCACCCCCACCCCCACCACAACCACCACCACCCCCACCACCACCACCACCCCCACCAAAAAAAGTATTGTTGCCTATGCCGATCCAGCCAATGCAACATTATGTCCTCCAGTAAAAAGACAATCCCAATCCAATGTAAGGCCTCTATTACACATCAGTACTTCATCAATACCAACATGACAGCTGATCAACAACCACTGTGCAGCATCGCCATCACATCATCTTCTAGTGTTTCCCACAGAGACGGGGTAGGGGGTGGGGGTGGGGGTGGGGGAGATCGTAGCGTCCGACGGGGGGTTCGGACCGTGCGAGTGTCGCGCACTACTGTCATGCATGTGTGTTCGTCTGTCTGTGTGAATAACGGAGAAAGAGGCTATGTGGAGATGAAGGAACGGAGGGATGTTGCGTCAGTCGAACCAAAAGCCGACCTGATTTAATGGTGGCGGCGCCACGATCGTATGGGAAACAACACTTTACACCCACAACAGCACCAAATGCCCACAGCAGTATGGAATCACAGTAAATGTGGAAATATAAAGAGAATCAATAATACAAAAAATATACAAAGGTAGTCAAATTTTTTTTCTATCTTGTCTTTGCTTATTCCATTTGGTCAACGCTTGTCCTGTTTTTGTCTTTGTCTTTTCCATTTGCTTTTTGTCTTTCCATTTACTCGATGAGTCAAGCCGTCTGGAAAAGACAAAAGCAATACAATGTAAATGCTCTTTCTGTTCAGGGGGACTCGTCGATACCTGATCACACCAGTACAGGTTTGGTACGGTATAGTAAGGCAAAGACTCTGTAGCCTACATGTCTCTGGTCCTGGAGGGCCGCCATCCTGCATGTTTCCATGTCTCCCTGCTTCTACACGGCTGATTGCAGTGAGTTATCAGGAATTCTTTTGAACTCAGTGATGGAAGCATCATGAGAATCAGGCTTTAAAGGGCTGCAGCCCCCAGGACCAGAGTTTGACCCCCATGTCGCCGCTCCACCTCAGAGAGAACGTTCAAATGTAGGCAGAGTCGTGAACGATGCATGTACATAATGGGATAGTAGTCATGGGACCAACGCAAAAACTGCGCTGCTCAGGAGGCGGAGCTGCTGCTCAGGAGGCGGAGCTGCTGCTCAGCAGGCGGAGCTGCTGCTCAGGAGGCGGAGCTGCTGCTCAGCAGGCGGAGCTGCTGCTCAGCAGGCGGAGCTGCTGCTCAGCAGGCGGAGCTGCTGCTCAGCAGGCGGAGCTGCTGCTCAGCAGGTGGAGCTGCAGCCGTGAGCCTCCGTTCTCTGTGACACAGTGAAAATGTTCTCATTTTGAACAGCAGCGTCCAGCTCCGGCTGAAGCTCCTCCATCTGTTACTGAGAGGAGCGTCTGCACCTCGTCTAAACACCAGGGGGCAGTGTAGCGTCACGTTTCATTAAACCAGGTAACTAAACAACCAGTGTGCACAAAGCGGCGTATATGAACAACGATGGAGGGTTTATACTGCGAGGAAATATTAAAATATTGCCGCTTGTCCAGGGTGACGATGGTCACTGACCAATCAGCAGACGACTGCGTTGTAGCTCCGTCTTATGCAATCGTACCGTCGTGCTAGCTACCTCAACGGAGGGGTTACTAACAATGGTGATGGTTGTTTTTGTACCATCCACAACCTTTGTCCATGGAGACGCACGGAAACCCGCCTCGCCCCGTTCCATCATGGCACAGACAGCGGTGGGACCACGGCTTGATAAACAGCCAATCACGTGCAGGGATATTTGAGCCGTTCCAACATTTCTTACATGACGGAGTCACGTTCAGAAGAATCTTCCAGAATGAAATGAAACGTCAACGTCTTGGCGTCTCGTGGACGTTCAAGCTTTGTTCCATTTGCTTCTGAAGTAACTTCCCACATCGACTCACAGTTAATGCTGCTTGAAGAAAAGGTTTTGCTTCTTTATGACATTATTAGATATCGTTAACGTTATTGATTTCAAAATGGCCGTAATTATGACTTGACTGACCGTCATTCATTACTGGAGCTACAGAGGTGTTATAGCGGTGTGCAGGTGTGTATAGGAGTGTACAATTGTTATGGTTGTGTACAGGTGCTATAGGTGTGTACAGGTGTTATAGGTGTGTATAAATGTGTATAGGTGTATACAGGTGTGTACGGATGTGTACAGGTGTGTTTATAGGTGTATACAGAATGTGCAGGTGAACTAGGTGTGTACAGGTAAAGGAAGTACTTTTCACCCCTCCTGCAGGTTCCTGAGGAGAAGTGTCACCGTGTGCGGCTCGCAGTAGGCAGTGGCCTCCGATCAGACGTCTGGAAGAAGTTCGTCTCACGTTTTGATTCCATCAGAGTCCGAGAAGGTTACGGCCTGACGGAGGTCGGCGTCGGTTTCCTCAACTACACTGACGAGATTGGACCGATCGGCCGCGCCGGGTTCTTCAACAGGGTCAGTCAGCTGGTGAATCCTTTAATCTCACGGTTGTTTTATGTAATAACATATGACTGCAATAACATATGATTGCAATAACATATGACTGTAATATCATGTGACTGTAATAACATATGACTAATAACATATGACTGCAATAACATATGACTGTAATAACATATGACTGCAATAACACATGACTAATAACATATGACTGTAATAACATATGACTGCAATAACATATGACTGTAATAACATATGACTGTAATAACATATGACTAATAACATATGATTGTAATAACATATGACTGCAATAACATATGACTAATAACATATGATTGTAATAACATATGACTAATAACATATGATTGTAATAACATATGACTAATAACATATGATTATAATAACATATGACTAATAACATATGATTGTAATAACATATGACTAATAACATGACTGTAATAACATATGACTAATAACATATGATTGTAATAACATATGACTAATAACATATGACTAATAACATATGACTGTAATAACATTTGTCTCCTAACATGTGACTGTAATAACGAGGGATGTCCCGATCCGATCGGTAGATATCGGATCGGGGCCGATATTAGTGATTTGTTAGTGATCGGGGATCGGTGCATCCAGCCGATCACCCCGCCGATCTGAAAAAAAGAAAGAAAAAGAAAAGCTGTGTTCATAGTGAGGTGTGGACGGAAGCTTTTTGGGAGAAGGCCAGGGAGAACAAAGATCGTATTATGAATATGTTTTTGAGAGTACTATGTTCAGAGTACTTTTGTCCAGCAGGTTTTACCACTTTGAAGTGGAATGAAGTGTTTATAATTCACAAAAAACTTGCTGCTTTCTCCAAAGTTACAAAGGAGCTCCACTCGTGTCCAGGTGGGACATTTGGACTTTACACAAATCTGTCCATTTGGCGAAGGCCAGGTTATTTCTGACGTTAATGTAGGTATTTTATTGTCACTGGGGCAATTCAGGGCCTTCATATTGCATTAGCCCTTATTTACACACAGAAATTCTTCTTCTTCTTAAGGAAGGAAACGACCCCCTCGGCTGATCTTCCTACCGCCCTGGAAGTCTTTTCAATGTGGATTTTAATTTGCGGTCTAACACTTTGGCTTTGTGCCTCGAGCCTAATCTACCAAATATCATGAACCCAGACCAAACTGGCTTTATTCAAAATAGACCTTCTTTCTCTAATTTGCCTCGACTGTTCAGTATCATTTAGAATGCGTCACAGGAAGCATTAATGTCCTTAGATGCCGAAAAGGCGTTTGAGCGTGTGGAGTGGCCCTGCCTGCTCTACACGGTCAAAACATTTGGTCTGGGGGATTCGTTTTTATCTTGGATCAAACTTCTTTATTCAAATCCACGAGCTTCAGTTCAGACAAATACCAGTCACTCTGATTACTTCTGTCTTTATCACTCAACTAGGCAACGTGCCCACTAAGCCCTCTTCTATTTGCACTGGCAATCGAATTCGAATATTACTGGCATGTATAGACACGGTATAGAAGCAAAAGTATTTTTATACGCTGATGATTTACTACTATATATCTCAGATATCACCAAATCAATCCCGGCTGCTCTACATCCACTTTGAGACTTTGGACGACTTTCAGGCTTCAAGCTTAATCTGAGCAAAAGAGCTCTTTCCTCTTAATATATCTACTAATACTCCTTCCCTGCGTGGTTTTCCTTTTAAATATGCACACGACAGCTTCTCACACCTTGGAATCCACATTTCACAGAAAATGGAAAACCTGTTCAAGAGGAATTCTTCTCCTCTTTTTCTGAGGGTTAGTGAGGATCTTGGTCTCTACTTGAATGATGCTTGGTGGTCCTCCTCCACCGTGCATTAACAGTGTAAAGGTGAACGTGTTCGCCTCTTTCCAACAACTGTTTGAAGTACTCTCTTCCAAAGCAACATTTTTTCAGATACTTACAAGTTGGCAGTTTTGTTCATAGCCACCTTCCTACTTTTCCTAATTTACCTGAGGAATCTGTTTTGGACACTTTGTTTTTATCCTCTACAAGTTTGAAAGGATCTATTTCTTTTATTTACAATCAGATATCGGCTATACGTTCAGACTCTCTGAATTCAATTAAAGCGCTTTGGGAGAAACTCTATCTGATGAGCTCTAGTCCCGGATTCTTAAACGGGTTCACACATCTTCTATTTGTGCGAGACATTGTCTTATACAGTGTAAGGTTCTCCATCGTGTTCATTACACAAAATCTAGCTTATCCAAAATAGATCCGTCCTCTCCTCTCCACCAGCAGACTCTTTTATGACCCTTCTGGCAGGACGGGGGTTTTGCTGAAGTGGACGTCCTCCCGATCCCCGTCCTTTACTCAGTGGCTTAGGGACCTTTATATTTTCTTAAACTTGAGAAGATAAGGAGGACACTCCATGGCTCTTCTGAAAACTGTAAGCAGATGTGGCATCCATTGCTTCAACCTGCTAAACAAATGAACTTCCCCTCTGTCCCAGATTAGTCGTGTCTTTAATCTGTCTCTGGAGATTAGGGTTGGTATGTATTCCTTCTTCATTCAGGACAGGTGCTTATTTAATTGTATCACTGTTTTTAATTTGTTTATGATTGATTGATGGGTTGTTTTATTTTTATTTTTCTGTTTTGTTTTCTGTTTTTATTTTTCCTTAAAGGAATTGCACAGGTACTCAGTACGACCTTGTTTTTGACAATCGGATTAAAATGTACATTTTGTACAATTTCTGTAAAACCTCCAATAAACAAAAAACATTGGACTGTAATAATGTGACTAATAACGTGTGACTGTAATAATATAATAATAGGGGAGGCAAGGCTCGGTTGGTAAAGTTGTTGTCGCCCAATCGGAAGGTTGCAGGTTCGATTCCCATCTCTGCCTGCCCACATGCCGAAGTGTCCTTGGACAAAACACTGAACCCTGAACTGCCCGTGTGAATGCAGTGTGAGAGTGAGTGGTTGATGGTGGTCGGAGGGGCCGATGGCACAAAATGGCCGCCTTGCTTCAGTCAATCTGCCCCAGGGCAGCTGTGGCTACCGACGTAGTTTACCACCATCAAGTATGGAGTGACTGAATAATCCAATGTAAAGTGTCTTTGAGTGCCAAGAAAAGTGCTATAAAAAACCAATGCATTATTATTATTATTATAACATGTGAGTAATAACATGGAACTGTAATAACATGTGACTAATAACATGGAACTGTAATAACATGTGACTAATAACATGGAACTGTAATAACGTGTGACTAATAACATGGAACTGTAATAACATGTGACTAATAACATGGAACTGTAATAACGTGTGACTAATAACATGGAACTGTAATAACATGTGACTAATAACATGGAACTGTAATAACGTGTGACTAATAACATGGAACTGTAATAACGTGTGACTAATAACATGGAACTGTAATAACGTGTGACTAATAACATGGAACTGTAATAACATGTGACTAATAACATGGAACTGTAATAACGTGTGTATCAGTGTGTTGTGCTCACTGCTTCCTGTGTGTGTTCAGCGTTTGATGGCGTTTGAGTTGCTGCAGTTGGATCCTAAGACTCTGGAGGTCGTTCGTTCTCCGTCAGGACGATGTGTGAAGGCAGAAGCAGGTGGAATAAACACACACACACACACACACACACACACACACACACACACACACACACACACACACACACACACACACACACACACACTAACCCCCCTGTGCAGGGCAGGACGGGCTCCTGGTGGCCCCCCTCTCTGGGACCCAGCAGTTCCTGGGTTACGCAGGAAACCAGCAGCAGTCGGACAGGAAGTTGCTGCGCGACGTTTTTCAGGCTGGAGACATTTACTTCAACACCGGAGACCTTCTGCTGAGGGACCGCCGGGACTTCCTGTACTTCAGAGACCGCCTGGGGGACACCTTCAGGTCTGGACACACACACACACACACACACACACACACACACACACACACACACACACACACACACACACACACACACACACAGACAGACAGACAGTGTGACTCCGTTTCTTCTTGTTTTCGGGGTTGAAGGTCAACAGGAAGTGTTGTGTGTCCAGGTGGAGAGGAGAGAACGTCTCCACCACTGAGGTCTCGGAGGTCCTCGGGCTCCTCCCCTTCATCCAAGAAGCCAACGTCTACGGAGTCTTAGTCCCAGGTCTGTTACAGTTCCGGGTCTGTTACAGTTCCGGGTCACCATCACCAGTATTGAGGTTGTTCCCGTGAGGTCAGAGGTCTAGTGGTACGACTGGGCGGCCATGTTGGACGTCCCCTGACTGTAAACAAGACCAAACACTTCAGACAGGAATGTGATGAGATACCAGAGAAGATGGTTTCTTCTGTGTAGCTGTAGGCTGCAGTCACAGGCAGTAAACCTGCAGTAACAGGAACCCTGTCCAGGTCTCTGATTGGACGGTTTCCCTGCTGACCCTGAGAGAAGGAGAGATGATTCAGCAGTGAGGAGGGAAGCTGGATTCTCTCAGGTCCAGTTCATATCAGCTTAGTACTTAGTCTGCTTCAGCTCCAGAAGGTGGTCTCTGCTGGTCCAGGCTCCAGACCGTGGTGATCTGGTCAGGACCTGGGACTTGGCTTCCTGCTTCACCTGTAGCTTTGATTCTCCATCAGCTCGACCTGCTGCCCCTCCTTAGCTCATCTCCCTATAGAAGCTCTACAGTCTCCCTCTAGAAGCTCTATAGTCTCACTATAGAGCTCTATAGTCTCCCTATAGAAGCTCTATAGTCTCACTATAGCAGCTCTACAGTCTCCCTCTAGAAGCTCTATAGTCTCACTATAGCAGCTCTACAGTCTCCCTATAGAGCTCTATAGTCTCCCTATAGAAACTCTATAGTCTCACTATAGCAGCTCTACAGTCTCCCTATAGAAGCTCTATAGTCTCCCTATAGAGCTCTACAGTCTCCCTATAGAGCTCTATAGTCTCCCTAAAGAAGCTCTAATCTCCCTATAGAAGCTCTACAGTCTCCCTATAGAAGCTCTATAGTCTCCCTATAGAGCTCTATAGTCTCCCGATAGAAGCTCTATAGTCTCACTATAGCAGCTCTACAGTCTCCCTATAGAGCTCTATAGTCTCCCTATAGAAGCTCTATAGTCTCACTATAGCAGCTCTACAGTCTCACTATAGCAGCTCTACAGTCTCCCTATAGGGGGGGCGGAGCCTCTCAGTCGGTATTAACAGAGCTGTACCTGATGTTCCAGGCTGTGAGGGTCGGGCTGGAATGGCCGCCATCGTTTTGAAGCAGAACAACACACTAGACGGTGAGGAGCTCTACCGTCACCTGGTTGAACACCTTCCTGCCTACGCCTGGCCCTGGTTCCTCAGAATCCAGGTGAGTTCTGTACCTGGCCTTGGTTCCTCAGGATTCGGGTGAGTCTTGTACCTGGTCCTGGTTCCTCAGGATCCTGCCTGGTTCCTCAGGATTCGGGTGTGTCCTGCAGGCCCTGGTTCCTCAGGAGGGGCCCAGTTCCTCAGAGGGGCCCGGTTCCTTAGGGGGGCCTGGTTCCTCAGAGGGGCCCGGTTCCTCAGAGGGGCCTGGTTCCTCAGGAGGAGCCTGGTTCCTCAGGAGGGGCCCGGTTCCTCAGGGGGGCCCGGTTCCTCAGAGAGGCCCGGTTCCTCAGGAGGTGCCTGGTTATCAGGAAGTTCCTGGTTCCTCAGGAGGGGCCCAGTTCCTCAGAGGGGCCTGGTACTTCAGAAGGTGCCTGTGCTTGCAGAGCTCCCTGGAGGTGACAGAGACGTTCAAGCAGCAGAAGGTGAAGCTGGTGGAGGAGGGCTTCAACCTGCAGCTCGTCTCCGACCGGCTCTTCTTCCTGGACACTTCTCAGAAGAACTTCACCCTCCTGACAGAGGCTCTGTACCGGGATATCGTGTCTGGACACCTCCACTTTTAACCTCCACCCGTGAGACTGCTGCTCCACCCATAAGACTGGTGCTCCACCCTGAACACTGCAGCTACACCCTTAACACTGCAGCGCCACCCGTAGCACTGCAGCTTCACCCGAAAGACTGCTGCTCCACCTGTAAGACTGGTGCTCCACCCTGAAGACTGCAGCTCCACCCGTAACACTGCAGCTCCACCTGAAAACTGCTGCTCCACCCTTCTTTACACTGAAACAGGATGAATGTGGGAGTGTTTCACAGGCTTTGTTCAGGTGGGATGAAGAGTCGCAGTGTTTCTGTGACGGGGGGGTTCAGGTGATCAGGAGGTTCAGGTGATGGGGGGGTTCACGTGACGGGGGTTTAGGCGATCTGGGGGTTCACGTTATCTGGTGGGGGGGGTTAAAGTTATCTGGGGGGTTTAGGTGATCTGGGGGTTCGGGTTATCTGGGGGGGTTAGAGTTATCTGGGGGGTTTAGGCGATCTGGGGGTTCAGGTGATCTGGGGGGGTTAAAGTTATCGGGGGGGGGGTTCAGGTGATGGGGATTCAGGTGATGGGGGCTTCAGGTGAACTGGGGGGGTTAAAGTTATTGGAGGGGGGGGATACAGGTGATCTGGGGGGGTTGACTTTATCGGATGGGGGGTTCAAGGTGATGGGGGCTTCTGGTGACTGGGGGGGTTGAAGTTATCGGAGGGGGGGGTTCAAGGTGATTGGGGCTTCTGGTGACTGGGGGGGTTGAAGTTATCGGAGGGGGGGTTCAAGGTGATGGGGGCTTCTGGTGACTGGGGGGGGTTGAAGTTATCGGAGGGGGGGGTTCAAGGTGATTGGGGCTTCTGGTGACTGGGGGGGGTTGAAGTTATCGGAGGGGGGTTCAAGGTGATGGGGGCTTCAGGTGACTGGGGGGGGTTGAAGTTATCGGAGGGGGGGTTCAAGGTGATGGGGGCTTCTGGTGACTGGGGGGGGTTGAAGTTATCGGAGGGGGGGTTCAAGGTGATGGGGGCTTCAGGTGACTGGGGGGGGTTGAAGTTATCGGAGGGGGGGTTCAAGGTGATGGGGGCTTCTGGTGACTGGGGGGGGTTGAAGTTATCGGAGGGGGGGTTCAAGGTGATGGGGGCTTCAGGTGACTGGGGGGGTTCAGCGCTGTCACTATCTGTCCAATTCATCTTCCCACTGCAGCGTTCACCCGTTCATATCTTGAGAGTGGAAAGGAGGAGCCCAACCTCAGAGACAGAACTGTGTTCTGATTGGTTGGCAGCTCATCTTGGGGTGGCATGGCTCGGTTGGTAGGGTCTCCCAATCAGGAGGTTGCAGGTTCAATTCCCATCGCTGCCTGCCTGCCTGCCCTTGGGCAAGACACTGAACCCTGAACTGCCTGTGTGAATGCAATGTGAGACTGAGTGGTCGGGGGGCCCGATGGTGCAAGATGGCCGCCTCGCCTCTGTCCATCTGCCCCAGGGCAGCTGTGGCTCCGACGTAGTTTACCACTCTGGAGGGACTGAATAATGTCAAGTGTTTTTGAGTGCCAAGAAAAGCGCTTTATAAAACTAATGTATTATTATTATCTTCATCAAACTAGAACAACAGGAACTAACTACTACTACTACTACCAATACTACTGCTACTCTGCTACTGCGACTGCTCCTACTACTATTATTAAAGAACCTGAGACATGTTTCCTCACTCCTTCACCTTGAGAATGAAGCCGTGTGTGTGTGTGTGTGTGTGTGTGTGTGTGTGTGTGTGTGTGTGTGTGTGTGTGTGTGTGTGTGTGTGTGTGTGTGTGTGTGTGTGTGTGTGTGTGTGTGTGTGTGTGTGTGTGTGTGTGTCCTCATTTCTTTAAATTGTGATATTGATTCTTAAAAATACTTTCATGTAAAATAAACAGAGTTCTGTCTGAAATATGAAAACATGAACATTTAGTTTAATTAAAAGATGTGAAATTAACGACTGAAGAGCTAATCTGGTCATCACTGTGGGACATGGATGAACGGGTGGGTGGGTGGATGGTTTTGGATGGTTGGGTGGGTGGGTGGGTGGTTGGGTGGGTGGGTGGACGGTTTTGGGTGGGTGGGTGGATGGGTGGGTTGGGTACTTGGGTCGTTTCCATGAAAAGGTGATTTCAAGTGAAAACATGTTTTGTGTCCAGTTACACGACAACGGAGAGAAAACACAAAAAGATCAATATACATGTTTATATGCGTGTATACGTCTGTGTGTGTACTTCTATATATTCAATCATTCATTCATCTCCATCATGAACACTGAAGACAAAACAAGAACCTGAATATGTTTTGGTGAAGAGGAGGTCTTTACCTCCTCCTCTCATTCTAATACCTGGAAAACCACGATGTCTCAGAACCCCCTGAACCAGTGGAGACTGGCTAAACCGTGACTCTGATCGACTAAACCTGCAGAACAGGAGCACGACAAGAACCTGCAGAACAGGAGCACAACAAGAACCTGCAGAACAGGAGCACGACAAGAACCTGCAGAACAGGAGCACAACAAGAACCTGCAGAACAGGAGCACGACAAGAACCTGCAGAACAGGAGCACGGCAAGAACCTGCAGAACAGGAGCACAACAAGAACCTGCAGAACAGGAGCACGACAAGAACCTGCAGAACAGGAGCACAACAAGAACCTGCAGAACAGGAGCACGGCAAGAACCTGCAGAACAGGAGCACAACAAGAACCTGCAGAACAACACAGAAAACATGAATTTTTTGACGAGAGAATAATGTCATTTTTCTTTGTTCCGGCGATTTCAAGCAACATTCATCATTGAGTCAGAC